>NW_027479225.1:0-181980 GCF_051014685.1 Ptiloglossa arizonensis | reverse complement strand
CCCTAGGTCATTCTGGTTAAGCGTTTGGAGCAGCAGAATTGCGAAAAATTTTTTGCCTTCTCAACCATTTCTTGGGTTCAAACTCCCATACCTCGCGAACGGATTGACCTAACCCAAAAATTCCTGTTGCGTCTGAAAGTAGAAACTCGCCCGATTACAACGGTATGTGTATTTTTTCCTTAGACCATTCTGGTTAAGCGTTTGGAGCAGCAGAATTGCGAAAAATTTTTTCCCTTCTCTACCATTTTTTGGCTTCAAACTCCCATATCTCGCGAACGGATTGACCTATCCCAAAAATTCCTATTGCATCTGGAAGTAGAAACTCGCCCGATTACAACGGTATGTGTATTTTTTCCCTAGGCCATTCTGGTTAAGCGTTTGGAGCAGCAGAATTGTGAAAAATTTGTTGCCTTCTCTACCACATCTTGGCTTCAAACTCCCATATCTCGCGAACGGATTGACCTAACCAAAAAATTCCTGCTGCGTCTGAAAGTAGAAACTCGCCCGATTACAACGATATGCGTATTTTTTCACTAGGCCATTCTGGTTAAGCGTTTGGAGCAGCAGAAGTGCGAAAAATTTGTTGTCTTCTCAACCATTTCTTAGCTTCAAACTCCCATATATCGCGAACGGATTGACCTAACCCAAAAATTCCAATTGCACCTGAAAGTAGAAACTCGTCCGATTACAACGGTATGTGTATTTTTTCCCTAGGCCATTCTGGTTAAGCGTTTGGAGCAGCAGAAGTGCGAAAAATTTGTTGTCTTCTCAACCATTTCTTAGCTTCAAACTCCCATATCTCGCGAACGGATTGACCTAACCCAAAAATTCCTGTTGCATCTCAAAGTAGAAACTCGCCGGATTACAACGGTATGTGTATTTTTTCCCTAGGCCATTCTGGTTAAGCGTTTGGAGCAGCAGAATTGCGAAAAATTTTTTGCCTTATCAACCATTTCTTGGCTTCAATCTGCCATATTTCGCGAACGGATTGACCTAACCCAAAAATTCCTGTTGCGTGTGAAAGTAGAAACTCGCCCGATTACAACGGTATGTGTATTTTTTCCCTAGCCCATTCTGGTTAAGCGTTTGGAGCAGCAGAATTGGGAAAAATTTGTTGTCTTCTCAACCATTTCTTAGCTTCAAAGTCCCATATCTCGCGAACGGATTTACCAAACCCAAAAATTCCTGCTGAGTCTGAAAGTAGAAACTCGCCCGATTACAACGGTATGCGTATTTTTTCCCTAGCCCATTCTGGTTCAGCGTTTGGAGCAGCAGAAGTGCGAAAAATTTGTTGTCTTCTCAACCATTTCTTAGCTTCAAACTCCCATATCTCGCGAACGGATTGACCTAACCCAAAAATTCCTGTTGCATCTGAAAGTAGAAACTCGCCCGATTACAACGGTGTGTGTATTTTTTCCCTAGGCCATTCTGGTTAAGCGTTTGGAGCAGCAGAATTGCGAAAAATTTTTTGCCTTATCAACCATTTCTTGGCTTCAATCTGCCATATCTCGCGAACGGATTGACCTAACCCAAGAATTCCTGTTGCGTGTGAAAGTAGAAACTCGCCCGAATACAACGGTATGTGTATTTTTTCCCTAGCCCATTCTGGTTAAGCGTTTGGAGCAGCAGAATTGCGAAAAATTTGTTGTCTTCTCAACCATTTCTTAGCTTCAAAGTCCCATATCTCGCGAACGGATTGACCAAACCCAAAAATTCCTGCTGAGTCTGAAAGTAGAAACTCGCCCGATTACAACGGTATGCGTATTTTTTCCCTAGCCCATTCTGGTTAAGCGTTTGGAGCAGCAGAAGTGCGAAAAATTTGTTGTCTTCTCAACCATTTCTTAGCTTCAAACTCCCATATCTCGCGAACGGATTGACCTAACCCAAAAATTCCTGTTGCATCTGAAAGTAGAAACTCGCCCGATTACAACGGTATGTGTATTTTCTCCCTAGGCCATTCTGGTTAAGCGTTTGGAGCAGCAGAAGTGCGAAAAATTTGTTGTCTTCTCAACCATTTCTTAGATTCAAACTCCCATATCTCGCGAACGGATTGACCAAACACAAAAATTCCTGCTGCGTCTGAAAGTAGAAATTCGCCCGATTACAACGATATGAGTATTTTTTCACTAGGCCATTCTGGTTAAGCGTTTGGAGCAGCAGAATTGCGAAAAATGTTTTGCCTTCTCAACCATTTCTTGGCTTCAAACTCCCATATCTCGCGAACGGATTGACATAACCCAAAAATTCCTATTGCAACTGAAAGTAGAAACTCGCCCGATTACAACGGTATGTGTATTTTTTCCCTAGGTCATTCTGGTTAAGCGTTTGGAGCAGCAGAATTGCGAAAAATTTTTTGCCTTCTCAACCATTTCTTGGCTTCAAACTCCCATATCTCGCGAACGGATTGACCTAACCCGAAAATTCCTGTTGCGTCTGAAAGTAGAAACTCGCCCGATTACAACGGTATGTGTATTTTTTCCTTAGACCATTCTGGTTAAGCGTTTGGAGCAGCAGAATTGCGAAAAATTTTTTCCCTTCTCTACCATTTTTTGGCTTCAAACTCCCATATCTCGCGAACGGATTGACCTATCCCAAAAATTCCTATTGCATCTGAAAGTAGAAACTCGCCCGATTACAACGGTATGTCTATTTTTTCCCTAGGCCATTCTGGTTAAGCGTTTGGAGCAGCAGAATTGTGAAAAATTTTTTGCCTTCTCTACCACAGCTTGGCTTCAAACTCCCATATCTCGCGAACGGATTGACCTAACCCAAAAATTCCTGCTGCGTCTGAAAGTAGAAACGCGCCCGATTAGAACGATATGCGTATTTTTTCACTATGCCATTCTGGTTAAGCGTTTGGAGCAGCAGAATTGCGAAAAATTTTTTGCCTTCTCAACCATTTCTTGTCTTCAAACTCCCATATCTCGCGAACGGATTGACATAACCCAAAAATTCCTGTTGCATCTGAAAGTAGAAACTCGCCCGAGTACAACGGTATGTGTATTTTTTCCCTAGGCCATTCTGGTTAAGCGTTTGGAGCAGCAGAATTGCGAAAAATTTTTTGCCTTATCAACCATTTCTTGGCTTCAATCTGCCATATCTCGCGAACGGATTGACCTAACCCAAAAATTCCTGTTGCGTGTGAAAGTAGAAACTCGCCCGATTACAACGGTATGTGTATTTTTCCCCTAGCCCATTCTGGTTAAGCGTTTGGAGCAGCAGAAGTGCGAAAAATTTGTTGTCTTCTCAACCATTTCTTAGCTTCAAACTCCCATATATCGCGAACGGATTGACCTAACCCAAAAATTCCGATTGCACCTGAAAGTAGAAACTCGTCCGATTACAACGGTATGTGTATTTTTTCCCTAGGCCATTCTGGTTAAGCGTTTGGAGCAGCAGAGGTGCGAAAAATTTGTTGTCTTCTCAACCATTTCTTAGCTTCAAACTCCCATATCTCGCGAACGGATTTACCTAACCCAAAAATTCCTGTTGCATCTCAAAGTAGAAACTCGCCCGATTACAACGGTATGTGTATTTTTTCCCTAGGCCATTCTGGTTAAGCGTTTGGAGCAGCAGAATTGCGAAAAATTTTTTGCCTTATCAACCATTTCTTGGCTTCAATCTGCCATATTTCGCGAACGGATTGACCTAACCCAAAAATTCCTGTTGCGTGTGAAAGTAGAAACTCGCCCGATTACAACGGTATGTGTATTTTTTCCCTAGCCCATTCTGGTTAAGCGTTTGGAGCAGCAGAATTGGGAAAAATTTGTTGTCTTCTCAACCATTTCTTAGCTTCAAAGTCCCACATCTCGCGAACGGATTTACCAAACCCAAAAATTCCTGCTGAGTCTGAAAGTAGAAACTCGCCCGATTACAACGGTATGCGTATGTTTCCCCTAGCCCATTCTGGTTAAGCGTTTGGAGCAGCAGAAGTGCGAAAAATTTGTTGTCTTCTCAACCATTTCTTAGCTTCAAACTCCCATATCTCGCGAACGGATTGACCTAACCCAAAAATTCCTGTTGCATCTGAAAGTAGAAACTCGCCCGATTACAACGGTATGTGTATTTTTCCCCTAGGCCATTCTGGTTAAGCGTTTGGAGCAGCAGAAGTGCGAAAAATTTGTTGTCTTCTCAACCATTTCTTAGCTTCAAACTCCCATATCTCGCGAACGGATTGACCAAACACAAAAATTCCTGCTGCGTCTGAAAGTAGAAACTCGCCCGATTACAACGGTATGTGTATTTTTTCCTTAGACCATTCTGGTTAAGCGTTTGGAGCAGCAGAATTGCGAAAAATTTTTTCCCTTCTCTACCATTTTTTGGCTTCAAACTCCCATATCTCGCGAACGGATTGACCTATCCCAAAAATTCCTATTGCATCTGGAAGTAGAAACTCGCCCGATTACAACGGTATGTGTATTTTTTCCCTAGGCCATTCTGGTTAAGCGTTTGGAGCAGCAGAATTGTGAAAAATTTGTTGCCTTCTCTACCACATCTTGGCTTCAAACTCCCATATCTCGCGAACGGATTGACCTAACCCAAAAATTCCTGCTGCGTCTGAAAGTAGAAACTCGCCCGATTACAACGATATGCGTATTTTTTCACTAGGCCATTCTGGTTAAGCGTTTGGAGCAGCAGAAGTGCGAAAAATTTGTTGTCTTCTCAACCATTTCTTAGCTTCAAACTCCCATATATCGCGAACGGATTGACCTAACCCAAAAATTCCAATTGCACCTGAAAGTAGAAACTCGTCCGATTACAACGGTATGTGTATTTTTTCCCTAGGCCATTCTGGTTAAGCGTTTGGAGCAGCAGAAGTGCGAAAAATTTGTTGTCTTCTCAACCATTTCTTAGCTTCAAACTCCCATATCTCGCGAACAGATTGACCTAACCCAAAAATTCCTGTTGCATCTCAAAGTAGAAACTCGCCGGATTACAACGGTATGTGTATTTTTTCCCTAGGCCATTCTGGTTAAGCGTTTGGAGCAGCAGAATTTCGAAAAATTTTTTGCCTTATCATCCATTTCTTGGCTTCAATCTGCCATATTTCGCGAACAGATTGACCTAACCCAAAAATTCCTGTTGCGTGTGAAAGTAGAAACTCGCCCGATTACAACGGTATGTGTATTTTTTCCCTAGCCCATTCTGGTTAAGCGTTTGGAGCAGCAGAATTGGGAAAAAATTGTTGTCTTCTCAACCATTTCTTAGCTTCAAAGTCCCATATCTCGCGAACGGATTTACCAAACCCAAAAATTCCTGCTGAGTCTGAAAGTAGAAACTCGCCCGATTACAACGGTATGCGTATTTTTTCCCTAGCCCATTCTGGTTCAGCGTTTGGAGCAGCAGAAGTGCGAAAAATTTGTTGTCTTCTCAACCATTTCTTAGCTTCAAACTCCCATATCTCGCGAACGGATTGACCTAACCCAAAAATTCCTGTTGCATCTGAAAGTAGAAACTCGCCCGATTACAACGGTGTGTGTATTTTTTCCCTAGGCCATTCTGGTTAAGCGTTTGGAGCAGCAGAATTGCGAAAAATTTTTTGCCTTATCAACCATTTCTTGGCTTCAATCTGCCATATCTCGCGAACGGATTGACCTAACCCAAGAATTCCTGTTGCGTGTGAAAGTAGAAACTCGCCCGAATACAACGGTATGTGTATTTTTTCCCTAGCCCATTCTGGTTAAGCGTTTGGAGCAGCAGAATTGCGAAAAATTTGTTGTCTTCTCAACCATTTCTTAGCTTCAAAGTCCCATATCTCGCGAACGGATTGACCAAACCCAAAAATTCCTGCTGAGTCTGAAAGTAGAAACTCGCCCGATTACAACGGTATGCGTATTTTTTCCCTAGCCCATTCTGGTTAAGCGTTTGGAGCAGCAGAAGTGCGAAAAATTTGTTGTCTTCTCAACCATTTCTTAGCTTCAAACTCCCATATCTCGCGAACGGATTGACCTAACCCAAAAATTCCTGTTGCATTTGAAAGTAGAAACTCGCCCGATTACAACGGTATGTGTATTTTCTCCCTAGGCCATTCTGGTTAAGCGTTTGGAGCAGCAGAAGTGCGAAAAATTTGTTGTCTTCTCAACCATTTCTTAGATTCAAACTCCCATATCTCGCGAACGGATTGACCAAACACAAAAATTCCTGCTGCGTCTGAAAGTAGAAATTCGCCCGATTACAACGATATGAGTATTTTTTCACTAGGCCATTCTGGTTAAGCGTTTGGAGCAGCAGAATTGCGAAAAATGTTTTGCCTTCTCAACCATTTCTTGGCTTCAAACTCCCATATCTCGCGAACGGATTGACATAACCCAAAAATTCCTATTGCAACTGAAAGTAGAAACTCGCCCGATTACAACGGTATGTGTATTTTTTCCCTAGGTCATTCTGGTTAAGCGTTTGGAGCAGCAGAATTGCGAAAAATTTTTTGCCTTCTCAACCATTTCTTGGCTTCAAACTCCCATATCTCGCGAACGGATTGACCTAACCCGAAAATTCCTGTTGCGTCTGAAAGTAGAAACTCGCCCGATTACAACGGTATGTGTATTTTTTCCTTAGACCATTCTGGTTAAGCGTTTGGAGCAGCAGAATTGCGAAAAATTTTTTCCCTTCTCTACCATTTTTTGGCTTCAAACTCCCATATCTCGCGAACGGATTGACCTATCCCAAAAATTCCTATTGCATCTGAAAGTAGAAACTCGCCCGATTACAACGGTATGTCTATTTTTTCCCTAGGCCATTCTGGTTAAGCGTTTGGAGCAGCAGAATTGTGAAAAATTTTTTGCCTTCTCTACCACATCTTGGCTTCAAACTCCCATATCTCGCGAACGGATTGACCTAACCCAAAAATTCCTGCTGCGTCTGAAAGTAGAAACGCGCCCGATTAGAACGATATGCGTATTTTTTCACTATGCCATTCTGGTTAAGCGTTTGGAGCAGCAGAATTGCGAAAAATTTTTTGCCTTCTCAACCATTTCTTGTCTTCAAACTCCCATATCTCGCGAACGGATTGACATAACCCAAAAATTCCTGTTGCATCTGAAAGTAGAAACTCGCCCGATTACAACGGTATGTCTATTTTTTCCTTAGACCATTCTGGTTAAGCGTTTGGAGCAGCAGAATTGCGAAAAATTTTTTCCCTTCTCTACCATTTTTTGGCTTCAAACTCCCATATCTCGCGAACGGATTGACCTATCCCAAAAATTCCTATTGCATCTGAAAGTAGAAACTCGCCCGATTACAACGGTATGTCTATTTTTTCCCTAGGCCATTCTGGTTAAGCGTTTGGAGCAGCAGAATTGTGAAAAATTTTTTGCCTTCTCTACCACATCTTGGCTTCAAACTCCCATATCTCGCGAACGGATTGACCTAACCCAAAAATTCCTGCTGCGTCTGAAAGTAGAAACCCGCCCGATTAGAACGATATGCGTATTTTTTCACTATGCCATTCTGGTTAAGCGTTTGGAGCAACAGAATTGCGAAAAATTTTTTGCCTTCTCAAACATTTCTTGGTTTCAAACTCCCATATCTCGCGACGGATTGACCTAACCCAAAAATTCCTATTGCACCTGAAAGTAGAAACTCGCCCGATTACAACGGTATGTGTATTTTTTCCCTAGGCCATTCTGGTTAAGCGTTTGGAGCAGCAGAATTGCGAAAAATTTTTTGCCTTATCAACCATTTCCTGGCTTCAATCTGCCATATCTCGCGAACGGATTGACCTAACCCAAAAATTCCTGTTGCGTGTGAAAGTAGAAACTCGCCCGAATACAACGGTATGTGTATTTTTTCCCTAGCCCATTCTGGTTAAGCGTTTGGAGCAGCAGAATTGCGAAAAATTTGTTGTCTTCTCAACCATTTCGTAGCTTCAAAGTCCCATATCTCGCGAACGGATTGACCAAACCCAAAAATTCCTGCTGAGTCTGAAAGTAGAAACTCGCCCGATTACAACGGTATGCGTATTTTTTCCCTAGCCCATTCTGGTTAAGCGTTTGGAGCAGCAGAAGTGCGAAAAATTTGTTGTCTTCTCAACCATTTCTTAGCATCAAACTCCCATATCTCGCGAACGGATTGACCTAACCCAAAAATTCCTGTTGCATCTGAAAGTAGAAACTCGCCCGATTACAACGGTATGTGTATTTTTTCCCTAGGCCATTCTGGTTAAGCGTTTGGAGCAGCAGAAGTGCGAAAAATTTGTTGTCTTCTCAACCATTTCTTAGCTTCAAACTCCCACATTTCACGAACGGATTGACCAAACCCAAAAATTCCTGCTGCGTCTGAAAGTAGAAACTCGCCCGATTACAACGATATGCGTATTTTTTCACTAGGCCATTCTGGTTAAGCGTTTGGAGCAGCAGAATTGCGAAAAATGTTTTGCCTTCTCAACCATTTTTTGGCTTCAAACTCCCATATCTCGCGAACGGATTGACATAACCCAAAAATTCCTATTGCATCTGAAAGTAGAAACTCGCCCGATTACAACGGTATGTGTATTTTTTCCCTAGGTCACTCTGGTTAAGCGTTTGGAGCAGCAGAATTGCGAAAAATTTTTTGCCTTCTCAACCATTTCTTGGCTTCAAACTCCCATATCTCGCGAACGGATTGACCTAACCCAAAAATTCCTGTTGCGTCTGAAAGTAGAAACTCGCCCGATTACAACGGTATGTGTATTTTTTCCTTAGACCATTCTGGTTAAGCGTTTGGAGCAGCAGAATTGCGAAAAATTTTTTCCCTTCTCTACCATTTCTTGGCTTCAAACTCCCATATCTCGCGAACGGATTGACCTATCCCAAAAATTCCTATTGCATCTGAAAGTAGAAACTCGCCCGATTACAACGGTATGTGTATTTTTTCCCTAGGCCATTCTGGTTAAGCGTTTGGAGCAGCGGAATTGTGAAAAATTTTTTGCCTTCTGTACCACATCTTGGCTTCAAACTCCCATATCTCGCGAACGGATTGACCTAACCCAAAAATTCCTGCTGCGTCTGAAAGTAGAAACTCACCCGATTACAACGATATGCGTATTTTTTCACTAGGCCATTCTGGTTAAGCGTTTGGAGCAGCAGAATTGCGAAAAATTTGTTGTCTTCTCAACCATTTCTTGGCTTCAAACTCCCATATCTCGCGAACGGATTGACCTAACACAAAAATTCCTTTTGCATCTCAAAGTAGAAACTCGCCCGATTACAACGGCATGTGTATTTTCTCCCTAGGCCATTCTGGTTAAGCATTTGGAGCAGCAGAAGTGCGAAAAATTTTTTGCCTTCTCAACCATTTCTTGGCTTCGAACTCCCATATCTTGCGAACGGATTGAACTAACCCAAAAATTCCTGTTGCGTGTGAAAGTAGAAACTCGCCCGATTACAACGGTATGTGTATTTTTTCCCTAGCCCATTCTGGTTAAGCGTTTGGAGCAGCAGAAGTGCGAAAAATTTGTTGTCTTCTCAACCATTTCTTAGCTTCAAACTCCCATATCTCGCGAACGGATTGACCTAACCCAAAAATTCCTGTTGCATCTGAAAGTAGAAACTCGCCCGATTACAACGGTGTGTGTATTTTTTCCCTAGGCCATTCTGGTTAAGCGTTTGGAGCAGCAGAATTGCGAAAAATTTTTTGCCTTATCAACCATTTCTTGGCTTCAATCTGCCATATCTCGCGAACGGATTGACCTAACCCAAGAATTCCTGTTGCGTGTGAAAGTAGAAACTCGCCCGAATACAACGGTATGTGTATTTTTTCCCTAGCCCATTCTGGTTAAGCGTTTGGAGCAGCAGAATTGCGAAAAATTTGTTGTCTTCTCAACCATTTCTTAGCTTCAAAGTCCCATATCTCGCGAACGGATTGACCAAACCCAAAAATTCCTGCTGAGTCTGAAAGTAGAAACTCGCCCGATTACAACGGTATGCGTATTTTTTCCCTAGCCCATTCTGGTTAAGCGTTTGGAGCAGCAGAAGTGCGAAAAATTTGTTGTCTTCTCAACCATTTCTTAGCTTCAAACTCCCATATCTCGCGAACGGATTGACCTAACCCAAAAATTCCTGTTGCATCTGAAAGTAGAAACTCGCCCGATTACAACGGTATGTGTATTTTCTCCCTAGGCCATTCTGGTTAAGCGTTTGGAGCAGCAGAAGAGCGAAAAATTTGTTGTCTTCTCAACCATTTCTTAGCTTCAAACTCCCATATCTCGCGAACGGATTGACCAAACACAAAAATTCCTGCTGCGTCTGAAAGTAGAAATTCGCCCGATTACAACGATATGCGTATTTTTTCACTAGGCCATTCTGGTTAAGCGTTTGGAGCAGCAGAATTGCGAAAAATGTTTTGCCTTCTCAACCATTTCTTGGCTTCAAACTCCCATATCTCGCGAACGGATTGACATAACCCAAAAATTCCTATTGCAACTGAAAGTAGAAACTCGCCCGATTACAACGGTATGTGTATTTTTTCCCTAGGTCATTCTGGTTAAGCGTTTGGAGCAGCAGAATTGCGAAAAATTTTTTGCCTTCTCAACCATTTCTTGGCTTCAAACTCCCATATCTCGCGAACGGATTGACCTAACCCAAAAATTCCTGTTGCGTCTGAAAGTAGAAACTCGCCCGATTACAACGGTATGTGTATTTTTTCCTTAGACCATTCTGGTTAAGCGTTTGGAGCAGCAGAATTGCGAAAAATTTTTTCCCTTCTCTACCATTTTTTGGCTTCAAACTCCCATATCTCGCGAACGGATTGACCTATCCCAAAAATTCCTATTGCATCTGAAAGTAGAAACTCGCCCGATTACAACGGTATGTCTATTTTTTCCCTAGGCCATTCTGGTTAAGCGTTTGGAGCAGCAGAATTGTGAAAAATTTTTTGCCTTCTCTACCACATCTTGGCTTCAAACTCCCATATCTCGCGAACGGATTGACCTAACCCAAAAATTCCTGCTGCGTCTGAAAGTAGAAACGCGCCCGATTAGAACGATATGCGTATTTTTTCACTATGCCATTCTGGTTAAGCGTTTGGAGCAGCAGAATTGCGAAAAATTTTTTGCCTTCTCAACCATTTCTTGTCTTCAAACTCCCATATCTCGCGAACGGATTGACATAACCCAAAAATTCCTGTTGCATCTGAAAGTAGAAACTCGCCCGATTACAACGGTGTGTGTATTTTTTCCCTAGGCCATTCTGGTTAAGCGTTTGGAGCAACAGAATTGCGAAAAATTTTTTGCCTTCTCAAACATTTCTTGGTTTCAAACTCCCATATCTCGCGACGGATTGACCTAACCCAAAAATTCCTATTGCACCTGAAAGTAGAAACTCGCCCGATTACAACGGTATGTGTATTTTTTCCCTAGGCCATTCTGGTTAAGCGTTTGGAGCAGCAGAATTGCGAAAAATTTTTTGCCTTATCAACCATTTCCTGGCTTCAATCTGCCATATCTCGCGAACGGATTGACCTAACCCAAAAATTCCTGTTGCGTGTGAAAGTAGAAACTCGCCCGAATACAACGGTATGTGTATTTTTTCCCTAGCCCATTCTGGTTAAGCGTTTGGAGCAGCAGAATTGCGAAAAATTTGTTGTCTTCTCAACCATTTCTTAGCTTCAAAGTCCCATATCTCGCGAACGGATTGACCAAACCCAAAAATTCCTGCTGAGTCTGAAAGTAGAAACTCGCCCGATTACAACGGTATGCGTATTTTTTCCCTAGCCCATTCTGGTTAAGCGTTTGGAGCAGCAGAATTGCGAAAAATGTTTTGCCTTCTCAACCATTTTTTGGCTTCAAACTCCCATATCTCGCGAACGGATTGACATAACCCAAAAATTCCTATTGCATCTGAAAGTAGAAACTCGCCCGATTACAACGGTATGTGTATTTTTTTCCTAGGTCATTCTGGTTAAGCGTTTGGAGCAGCAGAATTGCGAAAAATTTTTTGCCTTCTCAACCATTTCTTGGCTTCAAACTCCCATATCTCGCGAACGGATTGACCTAACCCAAAAATTCCTGTTGCGTCAGAAAGTAGAAACTCGCCCGATTACAACGGTATGTGTATTTTTTCCTTAGACCATTCTGGTTAAGCGTTTGGAGCAGCAGAATTGCGAAAAATTTTTTCCCTTCTCTACCATTTCTTGGCTTCAAACTCCCATATCTCGCGAACGGATTGACCTATCCCAAAAATTCCTATTGCATCTGAAAGTAGAAACTCGCCCGATTACAACGGTATGTGTATTTTTTCCCTAGGCCATTCTGGTTAAGCGTTTGGAGCAGCGGAATTGTGAAAAATTTTTTGCCTTCTGTACCACATCTTGGCTTCAAACTCCCATATCTCGCGAACGGATTGACCTGACCCAAAAATTCCTGCTGCGTCTGAAAGTAGAAACTCACCCGATTACAACGATATGCGTATTTTTTCACTAGGCCATTCTGGTTAAGCGTTTGGAGCAGCAGAATTGCGAAAAATTTGTTGTCTTCTCAACCATTTCTTGGCTTCAAACTCCCATATCTCGCGAACGGATTGACCTAATCCAAAAATTCCTTTTGCATCTCAAAGTAGAAACTCGCCCGATTACAACGGCATGTGTATTTTCTCCCTAGGCCATTCTGGTTAAGCGTTTGGAGCAGCAGAAGTGCGAAAAATTTTTTGCCTTCTCAACCATTTCTTGGCTTCAAACTCCCATATCTTGCGAACGGATTGAACTAACCCAAAAATTCCTGTTGCGTGTGAAAGTAGAAACTCGCCCGATTACAACGGTATGTGTATTTTTTCCCTAGCCCATTCTGGTTAAGCGTTTGGAGCAGCAGAATTGCGAAAAATTTGTTGTCTTCTGAACCATTTCTCAGCTTCAAAGTCCCATATCTCGCGAACGGATTGACCAAACCCAAAAATTCCTTCGGCGTCTGAAAGTAGAAACTCGCCCGATTACAACGATATGCGTATTTCTTCCCTAGGCCATTCTGGTTAAGCGTTTGGAGCAGCAGAATTGCGAGAAATTTTTTGCCTTCTTTAACCATTTCTTGGCTTCAAACTCCCATATCTCGCGAACGGATTGACCTAACTCAAAAATTCCTGTTGCCTCTGAAAGTAGAAACACGCCCGATTACAACTGTATGTGTATTTTTTCCCTAGGCCATTCTGGTTAAGCGTTTGGAGCAGCAGAATTGCGAAAAATTTTTTGCCTTCTCAACCATTTCTTGCCTTCAAACTCCCATATCTCGCGAACGGATTGACCTAACCCAAAAATTCCTACTGCATCTGAAAGTAGAAACTCGCCCGATTACAAAGGTATGTGTATTTTTTCCCTAGGCCATTCTGGTTAAGCGTTTGGAGCAACAGAATTGCGAAAAATTTTTTGCCTTCTTTAACCATTTCCTGGCTTCAAACTCCCATATCTCGCGAACGGATTGACCTAACCCAAAAATTCCTGTTGCATCTGAAAGTAGAAACTCGCCCGATTACAACGGTATGTGTATTTTTTCCCTAGGCCATTCTGGTTAAGCGTTTGGAGCAGCAGAATTGCGAAAAATTTTTTGCCTTATCAACCATTTCTTGGCTTCAATCTGCCATATCTCGCGAACGGATTGACCTAACCCAAAAATTCCTGTTGCGTGTGAAAGTAGAAACTCGCCCGATTACAACGGTATGTGTATTTTTCCCCTAGCCCATTCTGGTTAAGCGTTTGGAGCAGCAGAATTGGGAAAAATTTGTTGTCTTCTCAACCATTTCTTAGCTTCAAAGTCCCATATCTCGCGAACGGATTGACCAAACCCAAAAATTCCTGCTGAGTCTGAAAGTAGAAACTCGCCCGATTACAACGGTATGCGTATTTTTTCCCTAGCCCATTCTGGTTAAGCGTTTGGAGCAGCAGAAGTGCGAAAAATTTGTTGTCTTCTCAACCATTTCTTAGCTTCAAACTCCCATATATCGCGAACGGATTGACCTAACCAAAAAATTCCAATTGCACCTGAAAGTAGAAACTCGTCCGATTACAACGGTATGTGTATTTTTTCCCTAGGCCATTCTGGTTAAGCGTTTGGAGCAGCAGAAGTGCGAAAAATTTGTTGTCTTCTCAACCATTTCTTAGCTTCAAACTCCCATATCTCGCGAACGGATTGACCTAACCCAAAAATTCCTGTTGCATCTCAAAGTAGAAACTCGCCCGATTACAACGGTATGTGTATTTTTTCCCTAGGCCATTCTGGTTAAGCGTTTGGAGCAGCAGAATTGCGAAAAATTTTTTGCCTTATCAACCATTTCTTGGCTTCAATCTGCCATATTTCGCGAACGGATTGACCTAACCCAAAAATTCCTGTTGCGTGTGAAAGTAGAAACTCGCCCGATTACAACGGTATGTGTATTTTTTCCCTAGCCCATTCTGGTTAAGCGTTTGGAGCAGCAGAATTGGGAAAAATTTGTTGTCTTCTCAACCATTTCTTAGCTTCAAAGTCCCATATCTCGCGAACGGATTGACCAAACCCAAAAATTCCTGTTGCATCTGAAAGTAGAAACTCGCCCGATTACAACGGTATGTGTATTTTTTCCCTTGGCCATTCTCGTTAAGCGTTTGGAGCAGCAGAAGTGCGAAAAATTTGTTGTCTTCTCAACCATTTCTTAGCTTCAAACTCCCATATCTCGCGAAAGGATTGACCAAACACAAAAATTCCTGCTGCGTCTGAAAGTAGAAATTCGCCCGATTACAACGATATGCGTATTTTTTCACTAGGCCATTCTGGTTAAGCGTTTGGAGCAGCAGAATTGCGAAAAATGTTTTGCCTTCTCAACCATTTCTTGGCTTCAAACTCCCATATCTCGCGAACGGATTGACATAACCCAAAAATTCCTATTGCAACTGAAAGTAGAAACTCGCCCGATTACAACGGTATGTGTATTTTTTCCCTAGGTCATTCTGGTTAAGCGTTTGGAGCAGCAGAATTGCGAAAAATTTTTTGCCTTCTCAACCATTTCTTGGCTTCAAACTCCCATATCTCGCGAACGGATTGACCTAACCCAAAAATTCCTGTTGCGTCTGAAAGTAGAAACTCGCCCGATTACAACGGTATGTGTATTTTTTCCTTAGACCATTCTGGTTAAGCGTTTGGAGCAGCAGAATTGCGAAAAATTTTTTCCCTTCTCTACCATTTTTTGGCTTCAAACTCCCATATCTCGCGAACGGATTGACCTATCCCAAAAATTCCTATTGCATCTGAAAGTAGAAACTCGCCCGATTACAACGGTATGTGTATTTTTTCCTTAGGCCATTCTGGTTAAGCGTTTGGAGCAGCAGAATTGTGAAAAATTTTTTGCCTTCTCTACCACATCTTGGCTTCAAACTCCCATATCTCGCGAACGGATTGACCTAACCCAAAAATTCCTGCTGCGTCTGAAAGTAGAAACTCGTCCGATTACAACGATGTGCGTATTTTTTCACTAGGCCTTTCTGGTTAAGCGTTTGGAGCAGCAGAATTGCGAAAAATTTTTTGCCTTCTCAACCATTTCTTGTATTCAAACTCCCATATCTCGCGAACGGATTGACATAACCCAAAAATTCCTGTTGAATCTGAAAGTAGAAACTCGCCCGATTACAACGGTGTGTGTATTTTTTCCCTAGGCCATTCTGGTTAAGCGTTTGGAGCAACAGAATTGCGAAAAATTTTTTGCCTTCTCAACCATTTCTTGGTTTCAAACTCCCATATCTCGCGACGGATTGACCTAACCCAAAAATTCCTATTGCACCTGAAAGTAGAAACTCGCCCGATTACAACGGTATGTGTATTTTTTCCCTAGGCCATTCTGGTTAAGCGTTTGGAGCAGCAGAATTGCGAAAAATTTTTTGCCTTATCAACCATTTCCTGGCTTCAATCTGCCATATCTCGCGAACGGATTGACCTAACCCAAAAATTCCTGTTGCGTGTGAAAGTAGAAACTCACCCGATTACAACGATATGCGTATTTTTTCACTAGGCCATTCTAGTTAAGCGTTTGGAGCAGCAGAATTGCGAAAAATTTGTTGTCTTCTCAACCATTTCTTGGCTTCAAACTCCCATACCTCGCGAACGGATTGACCAAACCCAAAAATTCCTTCGGCGTCTGAAAGTAGAAACTCGCCCGATTACAACGATATGCGTATTTCTTCCCTAGGCCATTCTGGTTAAGCGTTTGGAGCAGCAGAATTGCGAGAAATTTTTTGCCTTCTTTAACCATTTCTTGGCTTCAAACTCCCATATCTCGCGAACGGATTGACCTAACTCAAAAATTCCTGTTGCCTCTGAAAGTAGAAACACGCCCGATTACAACTGTATGTGTATTTTTTCCCTAGGCCATTCTGGTTAAGCGTTTGGAGCAGCAGAATTGCGAAAAATTTTTTGCCTTCTCAACCATTTCTTGCCTTCAAACTCTCATATCTCGCGAACGGATTGACCTAACCCAAAAATTCCTACTGCATCTGAAAGTAGAAACTCGCCCGATTACAAAGGTATGTGTATTTTTTCCCTAGGCCATTCTGGTTAAGCGTTTGGAGCAACAGAATTGCGAAAAATTTTTTGCCTTCTTTAACCATTTCCTGGCTTCAAACTCCCATATCTCGCGAACGGATTGACCTAACCCAAAAATTCCTGTTGCATCTGAAAGTAGAAACTCGCCCGATTACAACGGTATGTGTATTTTTTCCCTAGGCCATTCTGGTTAAGCGTTTGGAGCAGCAGAATTGCGAAAAATTTTTTGCCTTATCAACCATTTCTTGGCTTCAATCTGCCATATCTCGCGAACGGATTGACCTAACCCAAAAATTCCTGTTGCGTGTGAAAGTAGAAACTCGCCCGATTACAACGGTATGTGTATTTTTCCCCTAGCCCATTCTGGTTAAGCGTTTGGAGCAGCAGAATTGGGAAAAATTTGTTGTCTTCTCAACCATTTCTTAGCTTCAAAGTCCCATATCTCGCGAACGGATTGACCAAACCCAAAAATTCCTGCTGAGTCTGAAAGTAGAAACTCGCCCGATTACAACGGTATGCGTATTTTTTCCCTAGCCCATTCTGGTTAAGCGTTTGGAGCAGCAGAAGTGCGAAAAATTTGTTGTCTTCTCAACCATTTCTTAGCTTCAAACTCCCATATATCGCGAACGGATTGACTTAACCAAAAAATTCCAATTGCACCTGAAAGTAGAAACTCGTCCGATTACAACGGTATGTGTATTTTTTCCCTAGGCCATTCTGGTTAAGCGTTTGGAGCAGCAGAAGTGCGAAAAATTTGTTGTCTTCTCAACCATTTCTTAGCTTCAAACTCCCATATCTCGCGAACGGATTGACCTAACCCAAAAATTCCTGTTGCATCTCAAAGTAGAAACTCGCCCGATTACAACGGTATGTGTATTTTTTCCCTAGGCCATTCTGGTTAAGCGTTTGGAGCAGCAGAATTGCGAAAAATTTTTTGCCTTATCAACCATTTCTTGGCTTCAATCTGCCATATTTCGCGAACGGATTGACCTAACCCAAAAATTCCTGTTGCGTGTGAAAGTAGAAACTCGCCCGATTACAACGGTATGTGTATTTTTTCCCTAGCCCATTCTGGTTAAGCGTTTGGAGCAGCAGAATTGGGAAAAATTTGTTGTCTTCTCAACCATTTCTTAGCTTCAAAGTCCCATATCTCGCGAACGGATTGACCAAACCCAAAAATTCCTGTTGCATCTGAAAGTAGAAACTCGCCCGATTACAACGGTATGTGTATTTTTTCCCTTGGCCATTCTCGTTAAGCGTTTGGAGCAGCAGAAGTGCGAAAAATTTGTTGTCTTCTCAACCATTTCTTAGCTTCAAACTCCCATATCTCGCGAAAGGATTGACCAAACACAAAAATTCCTGCTGCGTCTGAAAGTAGAAATTCGCCCGATTACAACGATATGCGTATTTTTTCACTAGGCCATTCTGGTTAAGCGTTTGGAGCAGCAGAATTGCGAAAAATGTTTTGCCTTCTCAACCATTTCTTGGCTTCAAACTCCCATATCTCGCGAACGGATTGACATAACCCAAAAATTCCTATTGCAACTGAAAGTAGAAACTCGCCCGATTACAACGGTATGTGTATTTTTTCCCTAGGTCATTCTGGTTAAGCGTTTGGAGCAGCAGAATTGCGAAAAATTTTTTGCCTTCTCAACCATTTCTTGGCTTCAAACTCCCATATCTCGCGAACGGATTGACCTAACCCAAAAATTCCTGTTGCGTCTGAAAGTAGAAACTCGCCCGATTACAACGGTATGTGTATTTTTTCCTTAGACCATTCTGGTTAAGCGTTTGGAGCAGCAGAATTGCGAAAAATTTTTTCCCTTCTCTACCATTTTTTGGCTTCAAACTCCCATATCTCGCGAACGGATTGACCTATCCCAAAAATTCCTATTGCATCTGAAAGTAGAAACTCGCCCGATTACAACGGTATGTGTATTTTTTCCTTAGGCCATTCTGGTTAAGCGTTTGGAGCAGCAGAATTGTGAAAAATTTTTTGCCTTCTCTACCACATCTTGGCTTCAAACTCCCATATCTCGCGAACGGATTGACCTAACCCAAAAATTCCTGCTGCGTCTGAAAGTAGAAACTCGTCCGATTACAACGATGTGCGTATTTTTTCACTAGGCCTTTCTGGTTAAGCGTTTGGAGCAGCAGAATTGCGAAAAATTTTTTGCCTTCTCAACCATTTCTTGTATTCAAACTCCCATATCTCGCGAACGGATTGACATAACCCAAAAATTCCTGTTGAATCTGAAAGTAGAAACTCGCCCGATTACAACGGTGTGTGTATTTTTTCCCTAGGCCATTCTGGTTAAGCGTTTGGAGCAACAGAATTGCGAAAAATTTTTTGCCTTCTCAACCATTTCTTGGTTTCAAACTCCCATATCTCGCGACGGATTGACCTAACCCAAAAATTCCTATTGCACCTGAAAGTAGAAACTCGCCCGATTACAACGGTATGTGTATTTTTTCCCTAGGCCATTCTGGTTAAGCGTTTGGAGCAGCAGAATTGCGAAAAATTTTTTGCCTTATCAACCATTTCCTGGCTTCAATCTGCCATATCTCGCGAACGGATTGACCTAACCCAAAAATTCCTGTTGCGTGTGAAAGTAGAAACTCACCCGATTACAACGATATGCGTATTTTTTCACTAGGCCATTCTAGTTAAGCGTTTGGAGCAGCAGAATTGCGAAAAATTTGTTGTCTTCTCAACCATTTCTTGGCTTCAAACTCCCATACCTCGCGAACGGATTGACCAAACCCAAAAATTCCTTCGGCGTCTGAAAGTAGAAACTCGCCCGATTACAACGATATGCGTATTTCTTCCCTAGGCCATTCTGGTTAAGCGTTTGGAGCAGCAGAATTGCGAGAAATTTTTTGCCTTCTTTAACCATTTCTTGGCTTCAAACTCCCATATCTCGCGAACGGATTGACCTAAATCAAAAATTCCTGTTGCCTCTGAAAGTAGAAACACGCCCGATTACAACTGTATGTGTATTTTTTCCCTAGACCATTCTGGTTAAGCGTTTGGAGCAGCAGAATTGCGAAAAATTTTTTGCCTTCTCAACCATTTCTTGCCTTCAAACTCCCATATCTCGCGAACGGATTGACCTAACCCAAAAATTCCTATTGCATCTGAAAGTAGAAACTCGCCCGATTACAACGGTATGTGTATTTTTTCCCTAGGCCATTCTGGTTAAGCGTTTGGAGCAACAGAATTGCGAAAAATTTTTTGCCTTCTTTAACCATTTCCTGGCTTCAAACTCCCATATCTCGCGAACGGATTGACCAAACCCAAAAATTCCTGCTGCGTCTGAAAGTAGAAACTCGCCCGATTAGAACGATATGCGTATTTTTTCCCTAGGCCATTCTGGTTAAGCGTTTGGAGCAGCAGAATTGCGAAAAATTTTTCGCCTTCTCAACCACTTCTTGGCTTCAAACTCCCATATCTCGCGAACGGAATGAACTAACCCAAAAATTCCTATTGCATCTGAAAGTAGAAACTCGCCCGACTACTACGGTATGTGTATTTTTTCCCTAGGGCATTCTGGTTAAGCGTTTGTAGCAGCAGAATTGCGAAAAATTTTTTGCCTTCTCAACCATTTCTTGGCTTCAAACTGCCATATCTCGCGAACGGATGGACCTAACCCAAAAATTCCAATTGCATCTGAAAGTATAAACTCGCCCGACTACAGCGGTATGTGTATTTTCTCCATAGGGCATTCTGGTTAAGCGTTTGGATCTGCAGAATTGCGAAAAATTGTATGCCTTCTCAACCACTTCTTGGCTTCAAACTCCCATATCTCGCGAACGGATAGACCTAACCCAAAAATTCCTGTTGCGTGTGAAAGTAGAAACTCGCCCGATTACAACGGTATGTGTATTTTTTCCCTAGCCCATTCTGGTTAAGCGTTTGGAGCAGCAGAATTGCGAAAAATTTGTTGTCTTCTGAACCATTTCTCAGCTTCAAAGTCCCATATCTCGCGAACGGATTGACCAAACCCAAAAATTCCTTCGGCGTCTGAAAGTAGAAACTCGCCCGATTACAACGATATGCGTATTTCTTCCCTAGGCCATTCTGGTTAAGCGTTTGGAGCAGCAGAATTGCGAGAAATTTTTTGCCTTCTTTAACCATTTCTTGGCTTCAAACTCCCATATCTCGCGAACGGATTGACCTAACTCAAAAATTCCTGTTGCCTCTGAAAGTAGAAACACGCCCGATTACAACTGTATGTGTATTTTTTCCCTAGGCCATTCTGGTTAAGCGTTTGAAGCAGCAGAATTGCGAAAAATTTTTTGCCTTCTCAACCATTTCTTGCCTTCAAACTCCCATATCTCGCGAACGGATTGACCTAACCCAAAAATTCCTACTGCATCTGAAAGTAGAAACTCGCCCGATTACAAAGGTATGTGTATTTTTTCCCTAGGCCATTCTGGTTAAGCGTTTGGAACAACAGAATTGCGAAAAATTTTTTGCCTTCTTTAACCATTTCCTGGCTTCAAACTCCCATATCTCGCGAACGGATTGACCTAACCCAAAAATTCCTGTTGCATCTGAAAGTAGAAACTCGCCCGATTACAACGGTATGTGTATTTTTTCCCTAGGCCATTCTGGTTAAGCGTTTGGAGCAGCAGAATTGCGAAAAATTTTTTGCCTTATCAACCATTTCTTGGCTTCAATCTGCCATATCTCGCGAACGGATTGACCTAACCCAAAAATTCCTGTTGCGTGTGAAAGTAGAAACTCGCCCGATTACAACGGTATGTGTATTTTTCCCCTAGCCCATTCTGGTTAAGCGTTTGGAGCAGCAGAATTGGGAAAAATTTGTTGTCTTCTCAACCATTTCTTAGCTTCAAAGTCCCATATCTCGCGAACGGATTGACCAAACCCAAAAATTCCTGCTGAGTCTGAAAGTAGAAACTCGCCCGATTACAACGGTATGCGTATTTTTTCCCTAGCCCATTCTGGTTAAGCGTTTGGAGCAGCAGAAGTGCGAAAAATTTGTTGTCTTCTCAACCATTTCTTAGCTTCAAACTCCCATATATCGCGAACGGATTGACCTAACCCAAAAATTCCAATTGCACCTGAAAGTAGAAACTCGTCCGATTACAACGGTATGTGTATTTTTTCCCTAGGCCATTCTGGTTAAGCGTTTGGAGCAGCAGAAGTGCGAAAAATTTGTTGTCTTCTCAACCATTTCTTAGCTTCAAACTCCCATATCTCGCGAACGGATTGACCTAACCCAAAAATTCCTGTTGCATCTCAAAGTAGAAACTCGCCCGATTACAACGGTATGTGTATTTTTTCCCTAGGCCATTCTGGTTAAGCGTTTGGAGCAGCAGAATTGCGAAAAATTTTTTGCCTTATCAACCATTTCTTGGCTTCAATCTGCCATATTTCGCGAACGGATTGACCTAACCCAAAAATTCCTGTTGCGTGTGAAAGTAGAAACTCGCCCGATTACAACGGTATGTGTATTTTTTCCCTAGCTCATTCTGGTTAAGCGTTTGGAGCAGCAGAATTGGGAAAAATTTGTTGTCTTCTCAACCATTTCTTAGCTTCAAAGTCCCATATCTCGCGAACGGATTGACCAAACCCAAAAATTCCTGTTGCATCTGAAAGTAGAAACTCGCCCGATTACAACGGTATGTGTATTTTTTCCCTTGGCCATTCTGGTTAAGCGTTTGGAGCAGCAGAAGTGCGAAAAATTTGTTGTCTTCTCAACCATTTCTTAGCTTCAAACTCCCATATCTCGCGAACGGATTGACCAAACACAAAAATTCCTGCTGCGTCTGAAAGTAGAAATTCGCCCGATTACAACGATATGCGTATTTTTTCACTAGGCCATTCTGGTTAAGCGTTTGGAGCAGCAGAATTGCGAAAAATGTTTTGCCTTCTCAACCATTTCTTGGCTTCAAACTCCCGTATCTCGCGAACGGATTGACATAACCCAAAAATTCCTATTGCAACTGAAAGTAGAAACTCGCCCGATTACAACGGTATGTGTATTTTTTCCCTAGGTCATTCTGGTTAAGCGTTTGGAGCAGCAGAATTGCGAAAAATTTTTTGCCTTCTCAACCATTTCTTGGCTTCAAACTCCCATATCTCGCGAACGGATTGACCTAACCCAAAAATTCCTGTTGCGTCTGAAAGTAGAAACTCGCCCGATTACAACGGTATGTGTATTTTTTCCTTAGACCATTCTGGTTAAGCGTTTGGAGCAGCAGAATTGCGAAAAATTTTTTCCCTTCTCTACCATTTTTTGGCTTCAAACTCCCATATCTCGCGAACGGATTGACCTATCCCAAAAATTCCTATTGCATCTGAAAGTAGAAACTCGCCCGATTACAACGGTATGTGTATTTTTTCCTTAGGCCATTCTGGTTAAGCGTTTGGAGCAGCAGAATTGTGAAAAATTTTTTGCCTTCTCTACCACATCTTGGCTTCAAACTCCCATATCTCGCGAACGGATTGACCTAACCCAAAAATTCCTGCTGCGTCTGAAAGTAGAAACTCGTCCGATTACAACGATGTGCGTATTTTTTCACTAGGCCTTTCTGGTTAAGCGTTTGGAGCAGCAGAATTGCGAAAAATTTTTTGCCTTCTCAACCATTTCTTGTATTCAAACTCCCATATCTCGCGAACGGATTGACATAACCCAAAAATTCCTGTTGAATCTGAAAGTAGAAACTCGCCCGATTACAACGGTGTGTGTATTTTTTCCCTAGGCCATTCTGGTTAAGCGTTTGGAGCAACAGAATTGCGAAAAATTTTTTGCCTTCTCAACCATTTCTTGGTTTCAAACTCCCATATCTCGCGACGGATTGACCTAACCCAAAAATTCCTATTGCACCTGAAAGTAGAAACTCGCCCGATTACAACGGTATGTGTATTTTTTCCCTAGGCCATTCTGGTTAAGCGTTTGGAGCAGCAGAATTGCGAAAAATTTTTTGCCTTATCAACCATTTCCTGGCTTCAATCTGCCATATCTCGCGAACGGATTGACCTAACCCAAAAATTCCTGTTGCGTGTGAAAGTAGAAACTCACCCGATTACAACGATATGCGTATTTTTTCACTAGGCCATTCTGGTTAAGCGTTTGGAGCAGCAGAATTGCGAAAAATTTGTTGTCTTCTCAACCATTTCTTGGCTTCAAACTCCCATACCTCGCGAACGGATTGACCTAACCCAAAAATTCCTGTTGCATCTCAAAGTAGAAACTCGCCCGATTACAACGGCATGTGTATTTTTTCCCTAGGCCATTCTGGTTAAGCGTTTGGAGCAGCAGAAGTGCGAAAAATTTTTTGCCTTCTCAACCATTTCTTGGCTTCAAACTCCCATATCTTGCGAACGGATTGAACTAACCCAAAAATTCCTGTTGCGTGTGAAAGTAGAAACTCGCCCGATTACAACGGTATGTGTATTTTTTCCCTAGCCCATTCTGGTTAAGCGTTTGGAGCAGCAGAATTGCGAAAAATTTGTTGTCTTCTGAACCATTTCTCAGCTTCAAAGTCCCATATCTCGCGAACGGATTGACCAAACCCAAAAATTCCTTCGGCGTCTGAAAGTAGAAACTCGCCCGATTACAACGATATGCGTATTTCTTCCCTAGGCCATTCTGGTTAAGCGTTTGGAGCAGCAGAATTGCGAGAAATTTTTTGCCTTCTTTAACCATTTCTTGGCTTCAAACTCCCATATCTCGCGAACGGATTGACCTAAATCAAAAATTCCTGTTGCCTCTGAAAGTAGAAACACGCCCGATTACAACTGTATGTGTATTTTTTCCCTAGACCATTCTGGTTAAGCGTTTGGAGCAACAGAATTGCGAAAAATTTTTTGCCTTCTTTAACCATTTCCTGGCTTCAAACTCCCATATCTCGCGAACGGATTGACCAAACCCAAAAATTCCTGCTGCGTCTGAAAGTAGAAACTCGCCCGATTAGAACGATATGCGTATTTTTTCCCTAGGCCATTCTGGTTAAGCGTTTGGAGCAGCAGAATTGCGAAAAATTTTTCGCCTTCTCAACCACTTCTTGGCTTCAAACTCCCATATCTCGCGAACGGATTGAACTAACCCAAAAATTCCTATTGAATCTGAAAGTAGAAACTCGCCCGACTACTACGGTATGTGTATTTTTTCCCTAGGGCATTCTGGTTAAGCGTTTGTAGCAGCAGAATTGCGAAAAATTTTTTGCCTTCTCAACCATTTCTTGGCTTCAAACTGCCATATCTCGCGAACGGATGGACCTAACCCAAAAATTCCAATTGCATCTGAAAGTATAAACTCGCCCGACTACAGCGGTATGTGTATTTTCTCCATAGGGCATTCTGGTTAAGCGTTTGGATCTGCAGAATTGCGAAAAATTGTATGCCTTCTCAACCACTTCTTGGCTTCAAACTCCCATATCTCGCGAACGGATAGACCTAACCCAAAAATTCCTGTTGCGTGTGAAAGTAGAAACTCGCCCGATTACAACGGTATGTGTATTTTTTCCCTAGTCCATTCTGGTTAAGCGTTTGGAGCAGCAGAATTGCGAAAAATTTGTTGTCTTCTCAACCATTTCTTAGCTTCAAAGTCCCATATCTCGCGAACGGATTGACCAAACCCAAAAATTCCTGCTGCGTCTGAAAGTAGAAACTCGCCCGATTACAACGATATGCGTATTTTTTCACTAGGCCATTCTGGTTAAGCGTTTGGAGCAACAGAATTGCGAAAAATGTTTTGCCTTCTCAACCATTTCTTGGCTTCGAACTCCCATATCTCGCGAACGGATTGACATAACCCAAAAATTCCTATTGCATCTGAAAGTAGAAACTCGCCCGATTACAACGGTATGTGTATTTTTTCCCTAGGTCATTCTGGTTAAGCGTTTGGAGCAGCAGAATTGCGAAAAATTTTTTGCCTTCTCAACCATTTCTTGGCTTCAAACTCCCATATCTCGCGAACGGATTGACCTAACCCAAAAATTCCTGTTGCGTCTGAAAGTTGAAACTCGCCCGATTACAACGGTATGTGCATTTTTTCCTTAGACCACTCTGGTTAAGCGTTTGGAGCAGCAGAATTGCGAAAAATTTTTTCCCTTCTCTACCATTTCTTGGCTTCAAACTCCCATATCTCGCGAACGGATTGACCTATCCCAAAAATTCCTATTGCATCTGAAAGTAGAAACTCGCCCGATTACAACGGTATGTGTATTTTTTCCCTAGGCCATTCTGGTTAAGCGTTTGGAGCAGCAGAATTGTGAAAAATTTTTTGCCTTCTGTACCACATCTTGGCTTCAAACTCCCATATCTCACGAACGGATTGACCTAACCCAAAAATTCCTGCTGCGTCTGAAAGTAGAAACTCACCCGATTACAACGATATGCGTATTTTTTCACTAGGCCATTCTGGTTAAGCGTTTGGAGCAGCAGAATTGCGAAAAATTTGTTGTCTTCTCAACCATTTCTTGGCTTCAAACTCCCATATCTCGCGAACGGATTGACCTAACCCAAAAATTCCTGTTGCATCTCAAAGTAGAAACTCGCCCGATTACAACGGCATGTGTATTTTTTCCCTAGGCCATTCTGGTTAAGCGTTTGGAGCAGCAGAAGTGCGAAAAATTTTTTGCCTTCTCAACCATTTCTTGGCTTCAAACTCCCATATCTTGCGAACGGATGAACTAACCCAAAAATTCCTGTTGCGTGTGAAAGTAGAAACTCGCCCGATTACAAAGGTATGTGTATTTTTTCCCTAGCCCATTCTGGTTAAGCGTTTGGAGCAGCAGAATTGCGAAAAATTTGTTGTCTTCTGAACCATTTCTCAGCTTCAAAGTCCCATATCTCGCGAACGGATTGACCAAACCCAAAAATTCCTTCGGCGTCTGAAAGTAGAAACTCGCCCGATTACAACGATATGCGTATTTCTTCCCTAGGCCATTCTGGTTAAGCGTTTGGAGCAGCAGAATTGCGAGAAATTTTTTGCCTTCTTTAACCATTTCTTGGCTTCAAACTCCCATATCTCGCGAACGGATTGACCTAACTCAAAAATTCCTGTTGCCTCTGAAAGTAGAAACACGCCCGATTACAACTGTATGTGTATTTTTTCCCTAGGCCATTCTGGTTAAGCGTTTGGAGCAGCAGAATTGCGAAAAATTTTTTGCCTTCTCAACCATTTCTTGCCTTCAAACTCCCATATCTCGCGAACGGATTGACCTAACCCAAAAATTCCTATTGCATCTGAAAGTAGAAACTCGCCCGATTACAACGGTATGTGTATTTTTTCCCTAGGCCATTCTGGTTAAGCGTTTGGAGCAACAGAATTGCGAAAAATTTTTTGCCTTCTTTAACCATTTCCTGGCTTCAAACTCCCATATCTCGCGGACGGATTGACCTAACCCAAAAATTCCTATTGCATCTGAAAGTCGAAACTCGCCCGACTACTACGGTATGTGTATTTTTTCCCTAGGGCATTCTGGTTAAGCGTTTGCAGCAGCAGAATTGCGAAAAATTTTTTGCCTTCTCAACCATTTCTTGGCTTCAAACTGCCATATCTCGCGAACGGATGGACCTAACCCAAAAATTCCAATTGCATCTGAAAGTATAAACTCGCCCGACTACAGCGGTATGTGTATTTTTTCCCTAGGGCATTCTGGTTAAGCGTTTGGATCTGCAGAATTGCGAAAAATTGTATGCCTTCTCAACCATTTCTTGGCTTCAAACTCCCATATCTCGCGAACGGATAGACCTAACCCAAAAGTTCCTATTGCATCTGAAAGTAGAAACTCGCCCGACTACTACGGTATGTGTATTTTTTCCCTAGGGCATTCTGGTTAAGCGTTTGCAGCAGCAGAATTGCGAAAAATTTTTTGCCTTCTCAACCATTTCTTGTCTTCAAACTCTCATATCTCGCGAATGGATTGACATAACCCAAAAATTGCTATTGCATCTGAAAGTAGAAACTCGCCCGATTAGAACGATATGCGTATTTTTTCCCTAGGCCATTCTGGTTGAGCGTTTGGAGCAGCAGAATTGCGAAAAATTTTTTGCCTTCTCAACCACTTCTTGGCTTCAAACTCCCATATCTCGCGAACGGATTGAACTAACCCAAAAATTCCTATTGCATCTGAAAGTAGAAACTCGCCCGACTACTACGGTATGTGTATTTTTTCCCTAGGGCATTCTGGTTAAGCGTTTGTAGCAGCAGAATTGCGAAAAATTGTTTGCCTTCTCAACCATTTCTTGGCTTCAAACTGCCATATCTCGCGAACGGTTGGACCTAACCCAAAACTTCCAATTGCATCTGAAAGTATAAACTCGCCCGACTACAGCGGTATGTGTATTTTTTCCCTAGGGCATTCTAGTTAAGCGTTTGCAGCAGCAGAATTGCGAAAAATTTTTTGCCTTCTCAACCATTTCTTGTCTTCAAACTCTCATATCTCGCGAATGGATTGACATAACCCAAAAATTGCTATTTCATCTGAAAGTAGAAACTCGCCCGATTACATCGGTACGTGTATTTTTCCCTTAGGTCATTCTGGTTAAGCGATTGGAGCAGCAGAAGTGTGAAAAATTTATTGTCTTCTCAACCATTTCTTCGCTTCAAACTCCCATATCTCGCGAACGGATTGACCTAACCCAAAAATTCCTATTGCATCTGAAAGTAGAAACTCGCCCCATTACAACGGTATGTGTATTTTTTCCCTAGGCCATTCTGGTTATGCGTTTGGAGCAGCAGAAATGCGAAAAAATTTTTGCCTTCTCAACCTTTTCTTGTCCTCAAACTCCCAAATTTCGCGAACGGGTTGACCTAACCCAAAAATTTCTATTGCATCTGAAAGTAGAAACTCGACCGATTACAACGGTATGTGTATTTTTTCCCTAGGCCACTCTGGTTAAGCGTTTGGAGCAGCAGAATTGCGAAAAATTTGTTGCCTTCTCTACCATTTCTTGGCTTCAAACTCCCATATCTCGCGAACGGATTGACCTATCCCAAAAATTCCTATTGCATCTGAAAGTAGAAACTCGCCCGATTACAACGGTATGTGTATTTTTTCCCTAGGCCATTCTGGTTAAGCGTTTGGAGCAGCAGAATTGCGAAAAATTTTTTGCCTTCTCAACCATTTCTTAGCTTCAAACTCCCATATCTCGCGAACGGATTGACCTAACCCAAAAATTCCTGTTGCATCTGAAAGTAGAAACTCGCCCGATTACAACGGTATGTGTATTTTTTCCCTAGGCCATTCTGGTTAAGCGTTCGGAGCAGCAGAATTGCGAAAAATTTTTTGCCTTCTCAACCATTTCTTGTCTTCAAACTCCCATATCTCGCGAACGGAACGACCTATCCCAAAAATTCCTATTGCATCTGAAAGTAGAAACTCGCCCGATTACAACGGTATGTGTATTTTTTCCCTAGGCCATTCTGGTTAAGCGTTTGGAGCAGCAGAATTGCGAAAAATTTGTTGTCTTCTCAACCATTTCTTAGCTTCAAAGTCCCATATCTCGCGAACGGATTGACCAAACCCAAAAATTCCTGCTGCGTCTGAAAGTAGAAACTCGCCCCATTACAACGGTATGTGTATTTTTTCCCTAGGCCATTCTGGTTATGCGTTTGGAGCAGCAGAAATGCGAAAAAATTTTTGCCTTCTCAACCATTTCTTGTCCTCAAACTCCCAAATTTCGCGAACGCGTTGAACTAACCCAAAAATTTCTATTGCATCTGAAAGTAGAAACTCGACCGATTACAACGGTATGTGTATTTTTTCCCTAGGCCATTCTGGTTAAGCGTTTGGAGCAGCAGAATTGCGAAAAATTTTTTGCCTTCTCAACCATTTCTTGTCTTCAAACTCCCATATCTCGCGAACGGATCGACCTAACCCAAAAATTCCTATTGCATCTGAAAGTAGATACTCGCCCGATTACAACGGTGTGTGTATTTTTTCCCTAGGCCATTCTGGTTAAGCGTTTGGGGCAGCAGAATTGCGAAAAGTTTTTTGCCTTCTCAACCATTTCTTGGCTTCAAAGTCCCATATCTCGCGAACGGATTGACCTAACCCAAAAATTCCTATTGCATCTGAAAGTAGAAACTCGCCCGATTATAACGGTATGTGTATTTTTTCCCTAGGTCATTCTGGTTAAGCGTTTGGAGCAGCAGAATTGTGAAAAATTTTTTGCCTTCTCTACCATTTCTTGGCTTCAAACTCCCATATCTCGCGAACGGATTGACCTAACCCAAAAATTCCTATTGCATCTGAAAGTAGAAACTCGCCCGATTACAAGGGTACGTGTATTTTTTCCCAAGGCCATTCTGGTTAAGCGATTGGAGCAGCAGAAGTGTGAAAAATTTATTGTCTTCTCAACCATTTCTTCGCTTCAAACTCCCATATCTCGCGAACGGATTGACCTAACCCAAAAATTCCTATTGCATCTGAAAGTAGAAACTCGCCCCATTACAACGGTATGTGTATTTTTTCCCTAGGCCATTCTGGTTATGCGTTTGGAGCAGCAGAAATGCGAAAAAATTTTTGCCTTCTCAACCTTTTCTTGTCCTCAAACTCCCAAATTTCGCGAACGGGTTGACCTAACCCAAAAATTTCTATTGCATCTGAAAGTAGAAACTCGCCCGATTATAACGGTATGTGTATTTTTTCCCTAGGTCATTCTGGTTAAGCGTTTGGAGCAGCAGAATTGTGAAAAATTTTTTGCCTTCTCTACCATTTCTTGGCTTCAAACTCCCATATCTCGCGAACGGATTGACCTAACCCAAAAATTCCTATTGCATCTGAAAGTAGAAACTCGCCCGATTACAAGGGTATGTGTATTTTTTCCCAAGGCCATTCTGGTTAAGCGATTGGAGCAGCAGAAGTGTGAAAAATTTTTTGCCTTCTCAACCATTTCTTGTCTTCAAACTCCCATATCTCGCGAACGGAACGACCTATCCCAAAAATTCCTATTGCATCTGAAAGTAGAAACTCGCCCGATTACAACGGTATGTGTATTTTTTCCCTAGGCCATTCTGGTTAAGCGTTTGGAGCAGCAGAATTGCGAAAAATTTGTTGTCTTCTCAACCATTTCTTAGCTTCAAAGTCCCATATCTCGCGAACGGATTGACCAAACCCAAAAATTCCTGCTGCGTCTGAAAGTAGAAACTCGCCCCATTACAACGGTATGTGTATTTTTTCCCTAGGCCATTCTGGTTATGCGTTTGGAGCAGCAGAAATGCGAAAAAATTTTTGCCTTCTCAACCATTTCTTGTCCTCAAACTCCCAAATTTCGCGAACGCGTTGAACTAACCCAAAAATTTCTATTGCATCTGAAAGTAGAAACTCGACCGATTACAACGGTATGTGTATTTTTTCCCTAGGCCATTCTGGTTAAGCGTTTGGAGCAGCAGAATTGCGAAAAATTTTTTGCCTTCTCAACCATTTCTTGTCTTCAAACTCCCATATCTCGCGAACGGATCGACCTAACCCAAAAATTCCTATTGCATCTGAAAGTAGATACTCGCCCGATTACAACGGTGTGTGTATTTTTTCCCTAGGCCATTCTGGTTAAGCGTTTGGGGCAGCAGAATTGCGAAAAGTTTTTTGCCTTCTCAACCATTTCTTGGCTTCAAAGTCCCATATCTCGCGAACGGATTGACCTAACCCAAAAATTCCTATTGCATCTGAAAGTAGAAACTCGCCCGATTATAACGGTATGTGTATTTTTTCCCTAGGTCATTCTGGTTAAGCGTTTGGAGCAGCAGAATTGTGAAAAATTTTTTGCCTTCTCTACCATTTCTTGGCTTCAAACTCCCATATCTCGCGAACGGATTGACCTAACCCAAAAATTCCTATTGCATCTGAAAGTAGAAACTCGCCCGATTACAAGGGTATGTGTATTTTTTCCCAAGGCCATTCTGGTTAAGCGATTGGAGCAGCAGAAGTGTGAAAAATTTATTGTCTTCTCAACCATTTCTTCGCTTCAAACTCCCATATCTCGCGAACGGATTGACCTAACCCAAAAATTCCTATTGCATCTGAAAGTAGAAACTCGCCCCATTACAACGGTATGTGTATTTTTTCCCTAGGCCATTCTGGTTATGCGTTTGGAGCAGCAGAAATGCGAAAAAATTTTTGCCTTCTCAACCTTTTCTTGTCCTCAAACTCCCAAATTTCGCGAACGGGTTGACCTAACCCAAAAATTTCTATTGCATCTGAAAGTAGAAACTCGCCCGATTATAACGGTATGTGTATTTTTTCCCTAGGTCATTCTGGTTAAGCGTTTGGAGCAGCAGAATTGTGAAAAATTTTTTGCCTTCTCTACCATTTCTTGGCTTCAAACTCCCATATCTCGCGAACGGATTGACCTAACCCAAAAATTCCTATTGCATCTGAAAGTAGAAACTCGCCCGATTACAAGGGTATGTGTATTTTTTCCCAAGGCCATTCTGGTAAAGCGTTTGGAGCAGCAGAATTGCGAAAAATTTTTTGCCTTCTCAACCATTTCTTACCTTCAAACTCCCATATCTCGCGAACGGATTGACCTAACCCAAAAATTCCTATTGCATCTGAAAGTAGAAACTCGCCCGATTACAAGGGTATGTGTATTTTTTCCCAAGGCCATTCTGGTTAAGCGTTTGGAGCAGCAGAATTGCGAAAAATTTTTTGCTTTCTCAAGCATTTCTTGTCTTCAAACTCTCATATCTCGCGAACGGATTGACCTAACCCAAAAATTCCTATTGCATCTGAAAGTAGAAACTCGCCCGATTACAGCGGTATGTGTATTTTTTCCATAGGCCATTCTGGTTAAGCGTTTGGAGCAGCAGAATTGCGAAAAATTTTTTGCCTTCTCAACCATTTCTTGTCTTCAAACTCCCATATCTCGCGGACGGATTGACCTAACCCAAAAATTCCTATTGCGTCTGAAAGTAGAAACTCGCCCGATTACAACGGTATGTGTATTTTTTCCCTAGGCCATACTGGTTAAGCGTTTGGAGCAGCAGAATTGCGAAAAATTTTTTGCCTTCTCTACCATTTCTTGGCTTCAAACTCCCATATCTCGCGAACGGATTGACCTATCCCAAAAATTCCTATTGCATCTGAAAGTAGAAACTCGCCCGATTACAACGGTATGTGTATTTTTTCCCTAGGCCATTCTGGTTAAGCGTTTGGAGCAGCAGAATTGCGAAAAATTTTTTGCCTTCTCAACCATTTCTTGGCTTCAAACTCCCATATCTCGCGAACGGATTGACCTAACCCAAAAATTCCTATTGCATCTGAAAGTAGAAACTCGCCCGATTACAACGGTATGTGTATTTTTTCCCTTGGCCATTCTGGTTAAGCGTTTGGAGCAGCAGAATTGCGAAAAATTTGTTGCCTTCTCAACCATTTCTTGGACTCAAACTCCCATATCTCGCGAACGGATTGACCTAACCCAAAAATTCCTATTGCATCTGAAAGTAGAACCTCGCCCGACTACTACGGTATGTGTATTTTTTCCCTAGGGCATTCTGGTTAAGCGTTTGGATCTGCAGAATTGCGAAAAATTGTATGCCTTCTCAACCATTTCTTGGCTTCAAACTCCCATATCTCGCGAACGGATTGACATATCCCAAAAATTCCTATTGCACCTGAAAGTAGAAACTCGCCCGATTACAACGGTATGTGTATTTTTTCCCTAGGCCATTCTGGTTATGCGTTTGGAGCAGCAGAAATGCGAAAAATTTTTTGCCTTCTCAACCATTTCTTACCTTCAAACTCCCATATCTCGCGAACGGATTGACCTATCCCAAAAATTCCTATTGCATCTGAAAGTAGAAACTCGCCCGATTACAACGGTATGTGTATTTTTTCCCTAGGCCATTCTGGTTAAGCGTTTGGAGCAGCAGAATTGCGAAAAATTTTTTGCCTTCTCAACCATTTCTTGGCTTCAAACTCCCATATCTCGCGAACGGATTGACATATCCCAAAAATTCCTATTGCACCTGAAAGTAGAAACTCGCCCGATTACAACGGTATGTGTATTTTTTCCCTAGGCCATACTGGTTAAGCGTTTGGAGCAGCAGAATTGCGAAAAATTTTTTGCCTTCTCTACCATTTCTTACCTTCAAACTCCCATATCTCGCGAACGGATTGACCTATCCCAAAAATTCCTATTGCATCTGAAAGTAGAAACTCGCCCGATTACAACGGTATGTGTATTTTTTCCCTAGGCCATTCTGGTTAAGCGTTTGGAGCAGCAGAATTGCGAAAAATTTTTTGCCTTCTCAACCATTTCTTGGCTTCAAACTCCCATATCTCGCGAACGGATTGACCTAACCCAAAAATTCCTATTGCATCTGAAAGTAGAAACTCGCCCGATTACAACGGTATGTGTATTTTTTCCCTTGGCCATTCTGGTTAAGCGTTTGGAGCAGCAGAATTGCGAAAAATTTGTTGCCTTCTCAACCATTTCTTGGACTCAAACTCCCATATCTCGCGAACGGATTGACCTAACCCAAAAATTCCTATTGCATCTGAAAGTAGAACCTCGCCCGACTACTACGGTATGTGTATTTTTTCCCTAGGGCATTCTGGTTAAGCGTTTGGATCTGCAGAATTGCGAAAAATTGTATGCCTTCTCAACCATTTCTTGGCTTCAAACTCCCATATCTCGCGAACGGATTGACATATCCCAAAAATTCCTATTGCACCTGAAAGTAGAAACTCGCCCGATTACAACGGTATGTGTATTTTTTCCCTAGGCCATTCTGGTTATGCGTTTGGAGCAGCAGAAATGCGAAAAATTTTTTGCCTTCTCAACCATTTCTTACCTTCAAACTCCCATATCTCGCGAACGGATTGACCTAACCCAAAAATTCCTGTTGCATCTGAAAGTAGAAACTCGCCCGATTACAACGGTATGTGTATTTTTTCCCTAGGCCATTCTGGTTAAGCGTTCGGAGCAGCAGAATTGCGAAAAATTTTTTGCCTTCTCAACCATTTCTTGTCTTCAAACTCCCATATCTCGCGAACGGATCGACCTAACCCAAAAATTCCTATAGCATCTGAAAGTAGATACTCGCCCGATTACAACGGTGTGTGTATTTTTTCCCTAGGCCATTCTGGTTAAGCGTTTGGGGCAGCAGAATTGCGAAAAGTGTTTTGCCTTCTCAACCATTTCTTGGCTTCAAAGTCCCATATCTCGCGAACGGATTGACCTAACCCAAAAATTCCTATTGCATCTGAAAGTAGAAACTCGCCCGATTACAAGGGTATGTGTATTTTTTCCCAAGGCCATTCTGGTTAAGCGTTTGGAGCAGCAGAATTGCGAAAAATTTTTTGCTTTCTCAAGCATTTCTTGTCTTCAAACTCTCATATCTCGCGAACGGATTGACCTAACCCAAAAATTCCTATTGCATCTGAAAGTAGAAACTCGCCCGATTACAGCGGTATGTGTATTTTTTCCATAGGCCATTCTGGTTAAGCGTTTGGAGCAGCAGAATTGCGAAAAATTTTTTGCCTTCTCAACCATTTCTTGTCTTCAAACTCCCATATCTCGCGGACGGATTGACCTAACCCAAAAATTCCTATTGCGTCTGAAAGTAGAAACTCGCCCGATTACAACGGTATGTGTATTTTTTCCCTAGGCCATACTGGTTAAGCGTTTGGAGCAGCAGAATTGCGAAAAATTTTTTGCCTTCTCAACCATTTCTTGTCTTCAAACTCCCATATCTCGCGAACGGATCGACCTAACCCAAAAATTCCTATTGCATCTGAAAGTAGATACTCGCCCGATTATAACGGTATGTGTATTTTTTCCCTAGGTCATTCTGGTTAAGCGTTTGGAGCAGCAGAATTGTGAAAAATTGTTTGCCTTCTCTACCATTTCTTGGCTTCAAACTCCCATATCTCGCGAACGGATTGACCTAACCCAAAAATTCCTATTGCATCTGAAAGTAGAAACTCGCCCGATTACAAGGGTATGTGTATTTTTTCCCAAGGCCATTCTGGTTAAGCGATTGGAGCAGCAGAAGTGTGAAAAATTTATTGTCTTCTCAACCATTTCATAGCTTCAAACTCCCATATCTCGCGAACGGATTGACCTAACCCAAAAATTCCTATTGCATCTGAAAGTAGAAACTCGCCCCATTACAACGGTATGTGTATTTTTTCCCTAGGCCATTCTGGTTATGCGTTTGGAGCAGCAGAAATGCGAAAAAATTTTTGCCTTCTCAACCTTTTCTTGTCCTCAAACTCCCAAATTTCGCGAACGGGTTGACCTAACCCAAAAATTTCTATTGCATCTGAAAGTAGAAACTCGCCCGATTATAACGGTATGTGTATTTTTTCCCTAGGTCATTCTGGTTAAGCGTTTGGAGCAGCAGAATTGTGAAAAATTTTTTGCCTTCTCTACCATTTCTTGGCTTCAAACTCCCATATCTCGCGAACGGATTGACCTAACCCAAAAATTCCTATTGCATCTGAAAGTAGAAACTCGCCCGATTACAAGGGTATGTGTATTTTTTCCCAAGGCCATTCTGGTTAAGCGATTGGAGCAGCAGAAGTGTGAAAAATTTATTGTCTTCTCAACCATTTCTTCGCTTCAAACTCCCATATCTCGCGAACGGATTGACCTAACCCAAAAATTCCTATTGCATCTGAAAGTAGAAACTCGCCCCATTACAACGGTATGTGTATTTTTTCCCTAGGCCATTCTGGTTATGCGTTTGGAGCAGCAGAAATGCGAAAAAATTTTTGCCTTCTCAACCTTTTCTTGTCCTCAAACTCCCAAATTTCGCGAACGGGTTGACCTAACCCAAAAATTTCTATTGCATCTGAAAGTAGAAACTCGACCGATTACAACGGTATGTGTATTTTTTCCCTAGGCCACTCTGGTTAAGCGTTTGGAGCAGCAGAATTGCCAAAAATTTGTTGCCTTCTCTACCATTTCTTGGCTTCAAACTCCCATATCTCGCGAACGGATTGACCTATCCCAAAAATTCCTATTGCATCTGAAAGTAGAAACTCGCCCGATTACAACGGTATGTGTATTTTTTCCCTAGGCCATTCTGGTAAAGCGTTTGGAGCAGCAGAATTGCGAAAAATTTTTTGCCTTCTCAACCATTTCTTACCTTCAAACTCCCATATCTCGCGAACGGATTGACCTAACCCAAAAATTCCTGTTGCATCTGAAAGTAGAAACTCGCCCGATTACAACGGTATGTGTATTTTTTCCCTAGGCCATTCTGGTTAAGCGTTCGGAGCAGCAGAATTGCGAAAAATTTTTTGCCTTCTCAACCATTTCTTGGCTTCAAAGTCCCATATCTCGCGAACGGATTGACCTAACCCAAAAATTCCTATTGCATCTGAAAGTAGAAACTCGCCCGATTATAACGGTATGTGTATTTTTTCCCTAGGTCATTCTGGTTAAGCGTTTGGAGCAGCAGAATTGTGAAAAATTTTTTGCCTTCTCTACCATTTCTTGGCTTCAAACTCCCATATCTCGCGAACGGATTGACCTAACCCAAAAATTCCTATTGCATCTGAAAGTAGAAACTCGCCCGATTACAGGGGTATGTGTATTTTTTCCCAAGGCCATTCTGGTTAAGCGTTTGGAGCAGCAGAATTGCGAAAAATTTTTTGCTTTCTCAAGCATTTCTTGTCTTCAAACTCTCATATCTCGCGAACGGATTGACCTAACCCAAAAATTCCTATTGCATTTGAAAGTAGAAACTCGCCCGATTACAGCGGTATGTGTATTTTTTCCATAGGCCATTCTGGTTAAGCGTTTGGAGCAGCAGAATTGCGAAAAATTTTTTGCCTTCTCAACCATTTCTTGTCTTCAAACTCCCATATCTCGCGGACGGATTGACCTAACCCAAAAATTCCTATTGCGTCTGAAAGTAGAAACTCGCCCGATTACAACGGTATGTGTATTTTTTCCCTAGGCCATACTGGTTAAGCGTTTGGAGCAGCAGAATTGCGAAAAATTTTTTGCCTTCTCTACCATTTCTTGGCTTCAAACTCCCATATCTCGCGAACGGATTGACCTGTCCCAAAAATTCCTATTGCATCTGAAAGTAGAAACTCGCCCGATTACAACGGTATGTGTATTTTTTCCCTAGGTCATTCTGGTTAAGCGTTTGGAGCAGCAGAATTGCGAAAAATTTGTTGTCTTCTCAACCATTTCTTAGCTTCAAAGTCCCATATCTCGCGAACGGATTGACAAACCCAAAAATTCCTGCTGCGTCTGAAAGTAGAAACTCGCCCGATTAGAACGATATGCGTATTTTTTCCCTAGGCCATTCTGGTTAAGCGTTTGGACCAGCAGAATTGCGAAAAATTTTTTGCCTTCTCAACCACTTCTTGGCTTCAAACTCCCATATCTCGCGAACGGATTGAACTAACCCAAAAATTCCTATTGCATCTGAAAGTAGAAACTCGCCCGACTACTTCGGTATGTGTATTTTTTCCCTAGGGCATTCTGGTTAAGCGTTTGCAGCAGCAGAATTGCGAAAAATTTTTTGCCTTCTCAACCATTTCTTGTCGTCAAACTCCCATATCTCGCGAACGGATTGACCTAACCCAAAAATTCCTGTTGCATCTGAAAGTAGAAACTCGCCCGATTACAACGGTATGTGTATTTTTTCCCTAGGCCATTCTGGTTAAGCGTTCGGAGCAGCAGAATTGCGAAAAATTTTTTGCCTTCTCAACCATTTCTTGTCTTCAAACTCCCATATCTCCCGAACGCATCGACCTAACCCAAAAATTCCTATTGCATCTGAAAGTAGATACTCGCCCGATTACAACGGTGTGTGTATTTTTTCCCTAGGCCATTCTGGTTAAGCGTTTGGGGCAGCAGAATTGCGAAAAGTTTTTTGCCTTCTCAACCATTTCTTGGCTTCAAAGTCCCATATCTCGCGAACGGATTGACCTAACCCAAAAATTCCTATTGCATCTGAAAGTAGAAACTCGCCCGATTATAACGGTATGTGTATTTTTTCCCTAGGCCATTCTGGTTAAGCGTTTGGAGCAGCAGAATTGTGAAAAATTTTTTGCCTTCTCTACCATTTCTTGGCTTCAAACTCCCATATCTCGCGAACGGATTGACCTAACCCAAAAATTCCTATTGCATCTGAAAGTAGAAACTCGCCCGATTACAAGGGTATGTGTATTTTTTCCCAAGGCCATTCTGGTTAAGCGTTTGGAGCAGCAGAATTGCGAAAAATTTTTTGCTTTCTCAAGCATTTCTTGTCTTCAAACTCTCATATCTCGCGAACGGATTGACCTAACCCAAAAATTCCTATTGCATCTGAAAGTAGAAACTCGCCCGATTACAGCGGTATGTGTATTTTTTCCATAGGCCATTCTGGTTAAGCGTTTGGAGCAGCAGAATTGCGAAAAATTTTTTGCCTTCTCAACCATTTCTTGTCTTCAAACTCCCATATCTCGCGGACGGATTGACCTAACCCAAAAATTCCTATTGCGTCTGAAAGTAGAAACTCGCCCGATTACAACGGTATGTGTATTTTTTCCCTAGGCCATACTGGTTAAGCGTTTGGAGCAGCAGAATTGCGAAAAATTTTTGCCTTCTCTACCATTTCTTGGCTTCAAACTCCCATATCTCGCGAACGGATTGACCTATCCCAAAAATTCCTATTGCATCTGAAAGTAGAAACTCGCCCGATTACAACGGTATGTGTATTTTTTCCCTAGGCCATTCTGGTTAAGCGTTTGGAGCAGCAGAATTGCGAAAAATTTTTTGCCTTCTCAACCATTTCTTGGCTTCAAACTCCCATATCTCGCGAACGGATTGACCTAACCCAAAAATTCCTATTGCATCTGAAAGTAGAAACTCGCCCGATTACAACGGTATGTGTATTTTTTCCCTTGGCCATTCTGGTTAAGCGTTTGGAGCAGCAGAATTGCGAAAAATTTGTTGCCTTCTCAACCATTTCTTGGCCTCAAACTCCCATATCTCGCGAACGGATTGACCTAACCCAAAAATTCCTATTGCATCTGAAAGTAGAACCTCGCCCGACTACTACGGTATGTGTATTTTTTCCCTAGGGCATTCTGGTTAAGCGTTTGGATCTGCAGAATTGCGAAAAATTGTATGCCTTCTCAACCATTTCTTGGCTTCAAACTCCCATATCTCGCGAACGGATTGACATATCCCAAAAATTCCTATTGCACCTGAAAGTAGAAACTCGCCCGATTACAACGGTATGTGTATTTTTTCCCTAGGCCATTCTGGTTATGCGTTTGGAGCAGCAGAAATGCGAAAAATTTTTTGCCTTCTCAACCATTTCTTACCTTCAAACTCCCATATCTCGCGAACGGATTGACCTAACCCAAAAATTCCTGTTGCATCTGAAAGTAGAAACTCGCCCGATTACAACGGTATGTGTATTTTTTCCCTAGGCCATTCTGGTTAAGCGTTCGGAGCAGCAGAATTGCGAAAAATTTTTTGCCTTCTCAACCATTTCTTGTCTTCAAACTCCCATATCTCGCGAACGGATCGACCTAACCCAAAAATTCCTATTGCATCTGAAAGTAGATACTCGCCCGATTACAACGGTGTGTGTATTTTTTCCCTAGGCCATTCTGGTTAAGCGTTTGGGGCAGCAGAATTGCGAAAAGTGTTTTGCCTTCTCAACCATTTCTTGGCTTCAAAGTCCCATATCTCGCGAACGGATTGACCTAACCCAAAAATTCCTATTGCATCTGAAAGTAGAAACTCGCCCGATTACAAGGGTATGTGTATTTTTTCCCAAGGCCATTCTGGTTAAGCGTTTGGAGCAGCAGAATTGCGAAAAATTTTTTGCTTTCTCAAGCATTTCTTGTCTTCAAACTCTCATATCTCGCGAACGGATTGACCTAACCCCAAAATTCCTATTGCATCTGAAAGTAGAAACTCGCCCGATTACAGCGGTATGTGTATTTTTTCCATAGGCCATTCTGGTTAAGCGTTTGGAGCAGCAGAATTGCGAAAAATTTTTTGCCTTCTCAACCATTTCTTGTCTTCAAACTCCCATATCTCGCGGACGGATTGACCTAACCCAAAAATTCCTATTGCGTCTGAAAGTAGAAACTCGCCCGATTACAACGGTATGTGTATTTTTTCCCTAGGCCATACTGGTTAAGCGTTTGGAGCAGCAGAATTGCGAAAAATTTTTTGCCTTCTCAACCATTTCTTGTCTTCAAACTCCCATATCTCGCGGACGGATTGACCTAACCCAAAAATTCCTATTGCGTCTGAAAGTAGAAACTCGCCCGATTACAACGGTATGTGTATTTTTTCCCTAGGCCATACTGGTTAAGCGTTTGGAGCAGCAGAATTGCGAAAAATTTTTTGCCTTCTCTACCATTTCTTGGCTTCAAACTCCCATATCTCGCGAACGGATTGACCTATCCCAAAAATTCCTATTGCATCTGAAAGTAGAAACTCGCCCGATTACAACGGTATGTGTATTTTTTCCCTAGGCCATTCTGGTTAAGCGTTTGGAGCAGCAGAATTGCGAAAAATTTTTTGCCTTCTCAACCATTTCTTGGCTTCAAACTCCCATATCTCGCGAACGGATTGACCTAACCCAAAAATTCCTATTGCATCTGAAAGTAGAAACTCGCCCGATTAGAACGGTATGTGTATTTTTTCCCTAGGCCATTCTGGTTAAGCGTTTGGAGCAGCAGAATTGCGAAAAATTTGTTGCCTTCTCAACCATTTCTTGGCCTCAAACTCCCATATCTCGCGAACGGATTGACCTAACCCAAAAATTCCTATTGCATCTGAAAGTAGAACCTCGCCCGACTACTACGGTATGTGTATTTTTTCCCTAGGGCATTCTGGTTAAGCGTTTGGATCTGCAGAATTGCGAAAAATTGTATGCCTTCTCAACCATTTCTTGGCTTCAAACTCCCATATCTCGCGAACGGATTGACATATCCCAAAAATTCCTATTGCACCTGAAAGTAGAAACTCGCCCGATTACAACGGTATGTGTATTTTTTCCCTAGGCCATTCTGGTTATGCGTTTGGAGCAGCAGAAATGCGAAAAATTTTTTGCCTTCTCAACCATTTCTTACCTTCAAACTCCCATATCTCGCGAACGGATTGACCTAACCCAAAAATTCCTGTTGCATCTGAAAGTAGAAACTCGCCCGATTACAACGGTATGTGTATTTTTTCCCTAGGCCATTCTGGTTAAGCGTTCGGAGCAGCAGAATTGCGAAAAATTTTTTGCCTTCTCAACCATTTCTTGTCTTCAAACTCCCATATCTCGCGAACGGATCGACCTAACCCAAAAATTCCTATTGCATCTGAAAGTAGATACTCGCCCGATTACAACGGTGTGTGTATTTTTTCCCTAGGCCATTCTGGTTAAGCGTTTGGGGCAGCAGAATTGCGAAAAGTGTTTTGCCTTCTCAACCATTTCTTGACTTCAAAGTCCCATATCTCGCGAACGGATTGACCTAACCCAAAAATTCCTATTGCATCTGAAAGTAGAAACTCGCCCGATTACAAGGGTATGTGTATTTTTTCCCAAGGCCATTCTGGTTAAGCGTTTGGAGCAGCAGAATTGCGAAAAATTTTTTGCTTTCTCAAGCATTTCTTGTCTTCAAACTCTCATATCTCGCGAACGGATTGACCTAACCCAAAAATTCCTATTGCATCTGAAAGTAGAAACTCGCCCGATTACAGCGGTATGTGTATTTTTTCCATAGGCCATTCTGGTTAAGCGTTTGGAGCAGCAGAATTGCGAAAAATTTTTTGCCTTCTCAACCATTTCTTGTCTTCAAACTCCCATATCTCGCGGACGGATTGACCTAACCCAAAAATTCCTATTGCGTCTGAAAGTAGAAACTCGCCCGATTACAACGGTATGTGTATTTTTTCCCTAGGCCATACTGGTTAAGCGTTTGGAGCAGCAGAATTGCGAAAAATTTTTTGCCTTCTCTACCATTTCTTGGCTTCAAACTCCCATATCTCGCGAACGGATTGACCTATCCCAAAAATTCCTATTGCATCTGAAAGTAGACACTCGCCCGATTACAACGGTATGTGTATTTTTTCCCTAGGCCATTCTGGTTAAGCGTTTGGAGCAGCAGAATTGCGAAAAATTTTTTGCCTTCTCAACCATTTCTTGGCTTCAAACTCCCATATCTCGCGAACGGATTGACCTAACCCAAAAATTCCTATTGCATCTGAAAGTAGAAACTCGCCCGATTACAACGGTATGTGTATTTTTTCCCTAGGCCATTCTGGTTAAGCGTTTGGAGCAGCAGAATTGCGAAAAATTTGTTGCCTTCTCAACCATTTCTTGGCCTCAAACTCCCATATCTCGCGAACGGATTGACCTAACCCAAAAATTCCTATTGCATCTGAAAGTAGAACCTCGCCCGACTACTACGGTATGTGTATTTTTTCCCTAGGGCATTCTGGTTAAGCGTTTGGATCTGCAGAATTGCGAAAAATTGTATGCCTTCTCAACCATTTCTTGGCTTCAAACTCCCATATCTCGCGAACGGATTGACATATCCCAAAAATTCCTATTGCACCTGAAAGTAGAAACTCGCCCGATTACAACGGTATGTGTATTTTTTCCCTAGGCCATTCTGGTTATGCGTTTGGAGCAGCAGAAATGCGAAAAATTTTTTGCCTTCTCAACCATTTCTTACCTTCAAACTCCCATATCTCGCGAACGGATTGACCTAACCCAAAAATTCCTGTTGCATCTGAAAGTAGAAACTCGCCCGATTACAACGGTATGTGTATTTTTTCCCTAGGCCATTCTGGTTAAGCGTTCGGAGCAGCAGAATTGCGAAAAATTTTTTGCCTTCTCAACCATTTCTTGTCTTCAAACTCCCATATCTCGCGAACGGATCGACCTAACCCAAAAATTCCTATTGCATCTGAAAGTAGTTACTCGCCCGATTACAACGGTGTGTGTATTTTTTCCCTAGGCCATTCTGGTTAAGCGTTTGGGGCAGCAGAATTGCGAAAAGTGTTTTGCCTTCTCAACCATTTCTTGGCTTCAAAGTCCCATATCTCGCGAACGGATTGACCTAACCCAAAAATTCCTATTGCATCTGAAAGTAGAAACTCGCCCGATTATAACGGTATGTGTATTTTTTCCCTAGGACATTCTGGTTAAGCGTTTGGAGCAGCAGAATTGTGACAAATTTTTTGCCTTCTCTACCATTTCTTGGCTTCAAACTCCCATATCTCGCGAACGGATTGACCTAACCCAAAAATTCCTATTGCATCTGAAAGTAGAAACTCGCCCGATTACAAGGGTATGTGTATTTTTTCCCAAGGCCATTCTGGTTAAGCGTTTGAAGCAGCAGAATTGCGAAAAATTTTTTGCTTTCTCAAGCATTTCTTGTCTTCAAACTCTCATATCTCGCGAACGGATTGACCTAACCCAAAAATTCCTATTGCATCTGAAAGTAGAAACTCGCCCGATTACAACGGTATGTGTATTTTTTCCCTAGGCCATTCTGGTTAAGCGTTTGGAGCAGCAGAATTGCGAAAAATTTTTTGCCTTCTCAACCATTTCTTGGCTTCAAAGTCCCATATCTCGCGAACGGATTGACCAAACCCAAAAATTCCTGCTGCGCCTGAAAGTAGAAACTCGCCCGATTACAACGGTATGTGTATTTTTTCCCTAGGCCATTCTGATTAAGCGTTTGGAGCAGCAGAATTGCGAAAAATTTGTTGCCTTCTCAACCATTTCTTGGCTACAAACTCCCATATCTCGCGAACGGATTGACCTAACCCAAAAACTCCTATTGCATCTGAAAGTAGAATCTCGCCCGATTACAACGGTATGTGTATTTTTTCCCTAGATCATTCTGGTTAAGCGTTTGGAGCAGCAGAATTGCGAAAAATTTTTTGCCTTCTCAACCATTTCTTGGCTTCAAACTGCCATATCTCGCGAACGGATGGACCTAACCCAAAAATTCCAATTGCATCTGAAAGTATAAACTCGCCCGACTACAGCGGTATGTGTATTTTTTCCCTAGGGCATTCTGGTTAAGCGTTTGGATCTGCAGAATTGCGAAAAATTGTATGCCTTCTCAACCATTTTTTGGCTTCAAACTCCCATATCTCGCGAACGGATAGACCTAACCCAAAAATTCCTGTTGCGTGTGAAAGTAGAAACTCGCCCGATTACAACGGTATGTGTATTTTTTCCCTAGTCCATTCTGGTTAAGCGTTTGGAGCAGCAGAATTGCGAAAAATTTGTTGTCTTCTCAACCATTTCTTGGCTTCAAAGTCCCATATCTCGCGAACGGATTGACCAAACCCAAAAATTCCTGCTGCGTCTGAAAGTAGAAACTCGCCCGATTACAACGGTATGTGTATTTTTTCCCTAGGCCATTCTGATTAAGCGTTTGGAGCAGCAGAATTGCGAAAAATTTGTTGCCTTCTCAACCATTTCTTGGCTACAAACTCCCATATCTCGCGAACGGATTGACTTAACCCAAAAACTCCTATTGCATCTGAAAGTAGAAACTCGCCCGATTACAACGGTATGTGTATTTTTTCCCTAGGCCATTCTGGTAAAGCGTTTGGAGCAGCAGAATTGCGAAAAATTTTTTGCCTTCTCAACCATTTCTTACCTTCGAACTCCCATATCTCGCGAACGGATTGACCTAACCCAAAAATTCCTGTTGCATCTGAAAGTAGAAACTCGCCCGATTACAACGGTATGTGTATTTTTTCCCTAGGCCATTCTGGTTAAGCGTTCGGAGCAGCAGAATTGCGAAAAATTTTTTGCCTTCTCAACCATTTCTTGTCTTCAAACTCCCATATCTCGCGAACGGATCGACCTAACCCAAAAATTCCTATTGCATCTGAAAGTAGAAACTCGCCCGATTACAGCGGTATGTGTATTTTTTCCATAGGCCATTCTGGTTAAGCGTTTGGAGCAGCAGAATTGCGAAAAATTTTTTGCCTTCTCAACCATTTCTTGTCTTCAAACTCCCATATCTCGCGGACGGATTGACCTAACCCAAAAATTCCTATTGCGTCTGAAAGTAGAAACTCGCCCGATTACAACGGTATGTGTATTTTTTCCCTAGGCCATACTGGTTAAGCGTTTGGAGCAGCAGAATTGCGAAAAATTTTTTGCCTTCTCTACCATTTCTTGGCTTCAAACTCCCATATCTCGCGAACGGATTGACCTATCCCAAAAATTCCTATTGCATCTGAAAGTAGAAACTCGCCCGATTACAACGGTATGTGTATTTTTTCCCTAGGCCATTCTGGTAAAGCGTTTGGAGCAGCAGAATTGCGAAAAATTTTTTGCCTTCTCAACCATTTCTTACCTTCGAACTCCCATATCTCGCGAACGGATTGACCTAACCCAAAAATTCCTGTTGCATCTGAAAGTAGAAACTCGCCCGATTACAACGGTATGTGTATTTTTTCCCTAGGCCATTCTGGTTAAGCGTTCGGAGCAGCAGAATTGCGAAAAATTTTTTGCCTTCTCAACCATTTCTTGTCTTCAAACTCCCATATCTCGCGAACGGATCGACCTAACCCAAAAATTCCTATTGCATCTGAAAGTAGAAACTCGCCCGATTACAGCGGTATGTGTATTTTTTCCATAGGCCATTCTGGTTAAGCGTTTGGAGCAGCAGAATTGCGAAAAATTTTTTGCCTTCTCAACCATTTCTTGTCTTCAAACTCCCATATCTCGCGGACGGATTGACCTAACCCAAAAATTCCTATTGCGTCTGAAAGTAGAAACTCGCCCGATTACAACGGTATGTGTATTTTTTCCCTAGGCCATACTGGTTAAGCGTTTGGAGCAGCAGAATTGCGAAAAATTTTTTGCCTTCTCTACCATTTCTTGGCTTCAAACTCCCATATCTCGCGAACGGATTGACCTATCCCAAAAATTCCTATTGCATCTGAAAGTAGAAACTCGCCCGATTACAACGGTATGTGTATTTTTTCCCTAGGCCATTCTGGTTAAGCGTTTGGAGCAGCAGAATTGCGAAAAATTTTTTGCCTTCTCAACCATTTCTTGGCTTCAAACTCCCATATCTCGCGAACGGATTGACCTAACCCAAAAATTCCTATTGCATCTGAAAGTAGAAACTCGCCCGATTACAACGGTATGTGTATTTTTTCCCTAGGCCATTCTGGTTAAGCGTTTGGAGCAGCAGAATTGCGAAAAATTTGTTGCCTTCTCAACCATTTCTTGGCCTCAAACTCCCATATCTCGCGAACGGATTGACCTAACCCAAAAATTCCTATTGCATCTGAAAGTAGAACCTCGCCCGACTACTACGGTATGTGTATTTTTTCCCTAGGGCATTCTGGTTAAGCGTTTGGATCTGCAGAATTGCGAAAAATTGTATGCCTTCTCAACCATTTCTTGGCTTCAAACTCCCATATCTCGCGAACGGATTGACATATCCCAAAAATTCCTATTGCACCTGAAAGTAGAAACTCGCCCGATTACAACGGTATGTGTATTTTTTCCCTAGGCCATTCTGGTTATGCGTTTGGAGCAGCAGAAATGCGAAAAATTTTTTGCCTTCTCAACCATTTCTTACCTTCAAACTCCCATATCTCGCGAACGGATTGACCTAACCCAAAAATTCCTGTTGCATCTGAAAGTAGAAACTCGCCCGATTACAACGGTATGTGTATTTTTTCCCTAGGCCATTCTGGTTAAGCGTTCGGAGCAGCAGAATTGCGAAAAATTTTTTGCCTTCTCAACCATTTCTTGTCTTCAAACTCCCATATCTCGCGAACGGATCGACCTAACCCAAAAATTCCTATTGCATCTGAAAGTAGTTACTCGCCCGATTACAACGGTGTGTGTATTTTTTCCCTAGGCCATTCTGGTTAAGCGTTTGGGGCAGCAGAATTGCGAAAAGTGTTTTGCCTTCTCAACCATTTCTTGGCTTCAAAGTCCCATATCTCGCGAACGGATTGACCTAACCCAAAAATTCCTATTGCATCTGAAAGTAGAAACTCGCCCGATTATAACGGTATGTGTATTTTTTCCCTAGGACATTCTGGTTAAGCGTTTGGAGCAGCAGAATTGTGACAAATTTTTTGCCTTCTCTACCATTTCTTGGCTTCAAACTCCCATATCTCGCGAACGGATTGACCTAACCCAAAAATTCCTATTGCATCTGAAAGTAGAAACTCGCCCGATTACAAGGGTATGTGTATTTTTTCCCAAGGCCATTCTGGTTAAGCGTTTGAAGCAGCAGAATTGCGAAAAATTTTTTGCTTTCTCAAGCATTTCTTGTCTTCAAACTCTCATATCTCGCGAACGGATTGACCTAACCAAAAAATTCCTATTGCATCTGAAAGTAGAAACTCGCCCGATTACAACGGTATGTGTATTTTTTCCCTAGGCCATTCTGGTTAAGCGTTTGGAGCAGCAGAATTGCGAAAAATTTTTTGCCTTCTCAACCATTTCTTGGCTTCAAAGTCCCATATCTCGCGAACGGATTGACCAAACCCAAAAATTCCTGCTGCGCCTGAAAGTAGAAACTCGCCCGATTACAACGGTATGTGTATTTTTTCCCTAGGCCATTCTGATTAAGCGTTTGGAGCAGCAGAATTGCGAAAAATTTGTTGCCTTCTCAACCATTTCTTGGCTACAAACTCCCATATCTCGCGAACGGATTGACCTAACCCAAAAACTCCTATTGCATCTGAAAGTAGAATCTCGCCCGATTACAACGGTATGTGTATTTTTTCCCTAGATCATTCTGGTTAAGCGTTTGGAGCAGCAGAATTGCGAAAAATTTTTTGCCTTCTCAACCATTTCTTGGCTTCAAACTGCCATATCTCGCGAACGGATGGACCTAACCCAAAAATTCCAATTGCATCTGAAAGTATAAACTCGCCCGACTACAGCGGTATGTGTATTTTTTCCCTAGGGCATTCTGGTTAAGCGTTTGGATCTGCAGAATTGCGAAAAATTGTATGCCTTCTCAACCATTTTTTGGCTTCAAACTCCCATATCTCGCGAACGGATAGACCTAACCCAAAAATTCCTGTTGCGTGTGAAAGTAGAAACTCGCCCGATTACAACGGTATGTGTATTTTTTCCCTAGTCCATTCTGGTTAAGCGTTTGGAGCAGCAGAATTGCGAAAAATTTGTTGTCTTCTCAACCATTTCTTGGCTTCAAAGTCCCATATCTCGCGAACGGATTGACCAAACCCAAAAATTCCTGCTGCGTCTGAAAGTAGAAACTCGCCCGATTACAACGGTATGTGTATTTTTTCCCTAGGCCATTCTGATTAAGCGTTTGGAGCAGCAGAATTGCGAAAAATTTGTTGCCTTCTCAACCATTTCTTGGCTACAAACTCCCATATCTCGCGAACGGATTGACTTAACCCAAAAACTCCTATTGCATCTGAAAGTAGAAACTCGCCCGATTACAACGGTATGTGTATTTTTTCCCTAGGCCATTCTGGTAAAGCGTTTGGAGCAGCAGAATTGCGAAAAATTTTTTGCCTTCTCAACCATTTCTTACCTTCGAACTCCCATATCTCGCGAACGGATTGACCTAACCCAAAAATTCCTGTTGCATCTGAAAGTAGAAACTCGCCCGATTACAACGGTATGTGTATTTTTTCCCTAGGCCATTCTGGTTAAGCGTTCGGAGCAGCAGAATTGCGAAAAATTTTTTGCCTTCTCAACCATTTCTTGTCTTCAAACTCCCATATCTCGCGAACGGATCGACCTAACCCAAAAATTCCAATTGCGTCTGAAAGTAGAAACTCGCCCGATTACAACGGTATGTGTATTTTTTCCCTAGGCCATACTGGTTAAGCGTTTGGAGCAGCAGAATTGCGAAAAATTTTTTGCCTTCTCTACCATTTCTTGGCTTCAAACTCCCATATCTCGCGAACGGATTGACCTATCCCAAAAATTCGTATTGCATCTGAAAGTAGAAACTCGCCCGATTACAACGGTATGTGTATTTTTTCCCTAGGCCATTCTGGTTAAGCGTTTGGAGCAGCAGAATTGCGAAAAATTTTTTGCCTTCTCAACCATTTCTTGGCTTCAAACTGCCATATCTCGCGAACGGATGGACCTAACCCAAAAATTCTAATTGCATCTGAAAGTATAAACTCGCCCGACTACAGCGGTATGTGTATTTTTTCCCTAGGCCATTCTGGTTAAGCGTTTGGAGCAGCAGAATTGCGAAAAATTTTTTGCCTTCTCAACCATTTCTTGGCTTCAAACTCCCATATCTCGCGAACGGATTGACCTAACCCAAAAATTCCTATTGCATCTGAAAGTAGAAACTCGCCCGATTACAACGGTATGTGTATTTTTTCCCTAGGCCATTCTGGTTAAGCGTTTGGAGCAGCAGAATTGCGAAAAATTTGTTGCCTTCTCAACCATTTCTTGGCCTCAAACTCCCATATCTCGCGAACGGATTGACCTAACCCAAAAATTCCTATTGCATCTGAAAGTAGAACCTCGCCCGACTACTACGGTATGTGTATTTTTTCCCTAGGGCATTCTGGTTAAGCGATTGGATCTGCAGAATTGCGAAAAATTGTATGCCTTCTCAACCATTTCTTGGCTTCAAACTCCCATATCTCGCGAACGGATTGACATATCCCAAAAATTCCTATTGCATCTGAAAGTAGAAACTCGCCCGATTACAACGGTATGTGTATTTTTTCCCTAGGCCATTCTGGTTAAGCGATTGGAGCAGCAGAATTGCGAAAAATTTTTTGCCTTCTCAACCATTTCTTGGCTTCAAAGTCCCATATCTCGCGAACGGATTGACCAAACCCAAAAATTCCTGCTGCGCCTGAAAGTAGAAACTCGCCCGATTACAACGGTATGTGTATTTTTTCCCTAGGCCATTCTGATTAAGCGTTTGGAGCAGCAGAATTGCGAAAAATTTGTTGCCTTCTCAACCATTTCTTGGCTACAAACTCCCATATCTCGCGAACGGATTGACATAACCCAAAAACTCCTATTGCATCTGAAAGTAGAAACTCGCCCGATTACAACGGTATGTGTATTTTTTCCCTAGATCATTCTGGTTAAGCGTTTGGAGCAGCAGAATTGCGAAAAATTTTTTGCCTTCTCAACCATTTCTTGGCTTCAAACTGCCATATCTCGCGAACGGATGGACCTAACCCAAAAATTCCAATTGCATCTGAAAGTATAAACTCGCCCGACTACAGCGGTATGTGTATTTTTTCCCTAGGGCATTCTGGTTAAGCGTTTGGATCTGCAGAATTGCGAAAAATTGTATGCCTTCTCAACCATTTCTTGGCTTCAAACTCCCATATCTCGCGAACGGATAGACCTAACCCAAAAATTCCTGCTGCGTCTGAAAGTAGAAACTCGCCCGATTACAACGGTATGTGTATTTTTTCCCTAGGCCATTCTGATTAAGCGTTTGGAGCAGCAGAATTGCGAAAAATTTGTTGCCTTCTCAACCATTTCTTGGCTACAAACTCCCATATCTCGCGAACGGATTGACTTAACCCAAAAACTCCTATTGCATCTGAAAGTAGAAACTCGCCCGATTACAACGGTATGTGTATTTTTTCCCTAGGCCATTCTGATTAAGCGTTTGGAGCAGCAGAATTGCGAAAAATTTGTTGCCTTCTCAACCATTTCTTGGCTACAAACTCCCATATCTCGCGAACGGATTGACTTAACCCAAAAACTCCTATTGCATCTGAAAGTAGAAACTCGCCCGATTACAACGGTATGTGTATTTTTTCCCTAGGCCATTCTGGTAAAGCGTTTGGAGCAGCAGAATTGCGAAAAATTTTTTGCCTTCTCAACCATTTCTTACCTTCAAACTCCCATATCTCGCGAACGGATTGACCTAACCCAAAAATTCCTGTTGCATCTGAAAGTAGAAACTCGCCCGATTACAACGGTATGTGTATTTTTTCCCTAGGCCATTCTGGTTAAGCGTTCGGAGCAGCAGAATTGCGAAAAATTTTTTGCCTTCTCAACCATTTCTTGTCTTCAAACTCCCATATCTCGCGAACGGATCGACCTAACCCAAAAATTCCTATTGCATCTGAAAGTAGATACTCGCCTGATTACAACGGTGTGTGTATTTTTTCCCTAGGCCATTCTGGTTAAGCGTTTGGGGCAGCAGAATTGCGAAATGTTTTTTGCCTTCTCAACCATTTCTTGGCTTCAAAGTCCCATATCTCGCGAACGGATTGACCTAACCCAAAAATTCCTATTGCATCTGAAAGTAGAAACTCGCCCGATTATAACGGTATGTGTATTTTTTCCCTAGGGCATTCTGGTTAAGCGTTTGGATCTGCAGAATTGCGAAAAATTGTATGCCTTCTCATCCATTTCTTGGCTTCAAACTCCCATATCTCGCGTACGGATTGACATATCCCAAAAATTCCTATTGCATCTGAAAGTAGAAACTCGCCCGATTACAACGGTATGTGTATTTTTCCCCTAGGCCATTCTGGTTAAGCGTTTGGAGCAGCAGAATTGCGAAAAATTTTTTGCCTTCTCAACCATTTCTTGGCTTCAAACTGCCATATCTCGCGAACGGATGGACCTAACCCAAAAATTCCAATTGCTTCTGAAAGTATAAACTCGCCCGGCTACAGCGGTATGTGTATTTTTTCCCTAGGGCAATCTGGTTAAGCGTTTGGATCTGCAGAATTGCGAAAAATTGTATGCCTTCTCAACCATTTCTTGGCTTCAAACTCCCATATCTCGCGAACGGATAGACCTAACCCAAAAATTCCTGTTGCGTGTGAAAGTAGAAACTCGCCCGATTACAACGGTATGTGTATTTTTTCCCTAGTCCATTCTGGTTAAGCGTTTGGAGCAGCAGAATTGCGAAAAATTTGTTGTCTTCTCAACCATTTCTTGGCTTCAAAGTCCCATATCTCGCGAACGGATTGACCAAACCCAAAAATTCCTGCTGCGTCTGAAAGTAGAAACTCGCCCGATTACAACGGTATGTGTATTTTTTCCCTAGGCCATTCTGGTTAAGCGTTTGGAGCAGCAGAATTGCGAAAAATTTTTTGCCTTCTCAACCATTTCTTGGCTTCAAACTCCCATATCTCGCGAACGGATTGACCTAACCCAAAAATTCGTATTGCATCTGAAAGTAGAAACTCGCCCGATTACAACGGTATGTGTATTTTTTCCCTAGGCCATTCTGGTTAAGCGTTTGGAGCAGCAGAATTGCGAAAAATTTTTTGCCTTCTCAACCATTTCTTGGCTTCAAACTGCCATATCTCGCGAACGGATGAACCTAACACAAAAATTCCAATTGCATCTGAAAGTATAAACTCGCCCGATTATAACGGTATGTGTATTTTTTCCCTAGGGCATTCTGGTTAAGCGTTTGGATCTGCAGAATTGCGAAAAATTGTATGCCTTCTCATCCATTTCTTGGCTTCAAACTCCCATATCTCGCGAACGGATAGACCTAACCTAAAAATTCCTGTTGCTTGTGAAAGTAGAAACTCGCCCGATTACAACGGTATGTGTATTTTTTCCCTAGTCCATTCTGGTTAAGCGTTTGGAGCAGCAGAATTGCGAAAAATTTGTTGTCTTCTCAACCATTTCTTGGCTTCAAAGTCCCATATCTCGCGAACGGATTGACCACACCCAAAAATTCCTGCTGCTTCTGAAAGTAGAAACTCGCCCGATTACAACGGTATGTGTATTTTTTCCCTAGGCCATTCTGATTAAGCGTTTGGAGCAGCAGAATTGCGAAAAATTTGTTGCCTTCTCAACCATTTCTTGGCTACAAACTCCCATATCTCGCGAACGGATTGACCTAACCCAAAAACTCCTATTGCATCTGAAAGTAGAAACTCGCCCGATTACAACGGTATGTGTATTTTTTCCCTAGGCCATTCTGGTTAAGCGTTTGGAGCAGCAGAATTGCGAAAAATTTGTTGCCTTCTCAACCATTTCTTGGCCTCAAACTCCCATATCTCGCGATCGGATTGACCTAACCCAAAAATTCCTATTGCATCTGAAAGTAGAACCTCGCCCGACTACTACGGTATGTGTATTTTTTCCCTAGGCCATTCTGGTTAAGCGTTTGGGGCAGCAGAATTGCGAAAAGTTTTTTGCCTTCTCAACCATTTCTTGGCTTCAAAGTCCCATATCTCGCGAACGGATTGACCTAACCCAAAAATTCCTATTGCATCTGAAAGTAGAAACTCGCCCGATTATAACGGTATGTGTATTTTTTCCCTAGGGCATTCTGGTTAAGCGTTTGGATCTGCAGAATTGCGAAAAATTGTATGCCTTCTCATCCATTTCTTGGCTTCAAACTCCCATATCTCGCGTACGGATTGACATATCCCAAAAATTCCTATTGCATCTGAAAGTAGAAACTCGCCCGATTACATCGGTATGTGTATTTTTTCCCTAGGGCAATCTGGTTAAGCGTTTGGATCTGCAGAATTGCGAAAAATTGTATGCCTTCTCAACCATTTCTTGGCTTCAAACTCCCATATCTCGCGAACGGATAGACCTAACCCAAAAATTCCTGTTGCGTGTGAAAGTAGAAACTCGCCCGATTACAACGGTATGTGTATTTTTTCCCTAGTCCATTCTGGTTAAGCGTTTGGAGCAGCAGAATTGCGAAAAATTTGTTGTCTTCTCAACCATTTCTTGGCTTCAAAGTCCCATATCTCGCGAACGGATTGACCAAACCCAAAAATTCCTGCTGCGTCTGAAAGTAGAAACTCGCCCGATTACAACGGTATGTGTATTTTTTCCCTAGGCCATTCTGGTTAAGCGTTCGGAGCAGCAGAATTGCGAAAAATTTTTTGCCTTCTCAACCATTTCTTGTCTTCAAACTCCCATATCTCGCGAACGGATCGACCTAACCCAAAAATTCCTATTGCATCTGAAAGTAGATACTCGCCTGATTACAACGGTGTGTGTATTTTTTCCCTAGGCCATTCTGGTTAAGCGTTTGGGGCAGCAGAATTGCGAAAAGTTTTTTGCCTTCTCAACCATTTCTTGGCTTCAAAGTCCCATATCTCGCGAACGGATTGACCTAACCCAAAAATTCCTATTGCATCTGAAAGTAGAAACTCGCCCGATTATAACGGTATGTGTATTTTTTCCCTAGGGCATTCTGGTTAAGCGTTTGGATCTGCAGAATTGCGAAAAATTGTATGCCTTCTCATCCATTTCTTGGCTTCAAACTCCCATATCTCGCGTACGGATTGACATATCCCAAAAATTCCTATTGCATCTGAAAGTAGAAACTCGCCCGATTACAACGGTATGTGTATTTTTCCCCTAGGCCATTCTGGTTAAGCGTTTGGAGCAGCAGAATTGCGAAAAATTTTTTGCCTTCTCAACCATTTCTTGGCTTCAAACTGCCATATCTCGCGAACGGATGGACCTAACCCAAAAATTCCAATTGCATCTGAAAGTATAAACTCGCCCGATTATAACGGTATGTGTATTTTTTCCCTAGGGCATTCTGGTTAAGCGTTTGGATCTGCAGAATTGCGAAAAATTGTATGCCTTCTCATCCATTTCTTGGCTTCAAACTCCCATATCTCGCGAACGGATAGACCTAACCTAAAAATTCCTGTTGCTTGTGAAAGTAGAAACTCGCCCGATTACAACGGTATGTGTATTTTTTCCCTAGTCCATTCTGGTTAAGCGTTTGGAGCAGCAGAATTGCGAAAAATTTGTTGTCTTCTCAACCATTTCTTGGCTTCAAAGTCCCATATCTCGCGAACGGATTGACCACACCCAAAAATTCCTGCTGCTTCTGAAAGTAGAAACTCGCCCGATTACAACGGTATGTGTATTTTTTCCCTAGGCCATTCTGATTAAGCGTTTGGAGCAGCAGAATTGCGAAAAATTTGTTGCCTTCTCAACCATTTCTTGGCTACAAACTCCCATATCTCGCGAACGGATTGACCTAACCCAAAAACTCCTATTGCATCTGAAAGTAGAAACTCGCCCGATTACAACGGTATGTGTATTTTTTCCCTAGGCCATTCTGGTTAAGCGTTTGGAGCAGCAGAATTGCGAAAAATTTGTTGCCTTCTCAACCATTTCTTGGCCTCAAACTCCCATATCTCGCGATCGGATTGACCTAACCCAAAAATTCCTATTGCATCTGAAAGTAGAACCTCGCCCGACTACTACGGTATGTGTATTTTTTCCCTAGGCCATTCTGGTTAAGCGTTTGGGGCAGCAGAATTGCGAAAAGTTTTTTGCCTTCTCAACCATTTCTTGGCTTCAAAGTCCCATATCTCGCGAACGGATTGACCTAACCCAAAAATTCCTATTGCATCTGAAAGTAGAAACTCGCCCGATTATAACGGTATGTGTATTTTTTCCCTAGGGCATTCTGGTTAAGCGTTTGGATCTGCAGAATTGCGAAAAATTGTATGCCTTCTCATCCATTTCTTGGCTTCAAACTCCCATATCTCGCGTACGGATTGACATATCCCAAAAATTCCTATTGCATCTGAAAGTAGAAACTCGCCCGATTACATCGGTATGTGTATTTTTTCCCTAGGGCAATCTGGTTAAGCGTTTGGATCTGCAGAATTGCGAAAAATTGTATGCCTTCTCAACCATTTCTTGGCTTCAAACTCCCATATCTCGCGAACGGATAGACCTAACCCAAAAATTCCTGTTGCGTGTGAAAGTAGAAACTCGCCCGATTACAACGGTATGTGTATTTTTTCCCTAGTCCATTCTGGTTAAGCGTTTGGAGCAGCAGAATTGCGAAAAATTTGTTGTCTTCTCAACCATTTCTTGGCTTCAAAGTCCCATATCTCGCGAACGGATTGACCAAACCCAAAAATTCCTGCTGCGTCTGAAAGTAGAAACTCGCCCGATTACAACGGTATGTGTATTTTTTCCCTAGGCCATTCTGGTTAAGCGTTCGGAGCAGCAGAATTGCGAAAAATTTTTTGCCTTCTCAACCATTTCTTGTCTTCAAACTCCCATATCTCGCGAACGGATCGACCTAACCCAAAAATTCCTATTGCATCTGAAAGTAGATACTCGCCTGATTACAACGGTGTGTGTATTTTTTCCCTAGGCCATTCTGGTTAAGCGTTTGGGGCAGCAGAATTGCGAAAAGTTTTTTGCCTTCTCAACCATTTCTTGGCTTCAAAGTCCCATATCTCGCGAACGGATTGACCTAACCCAAAAATTCCTATTGCATCTGAAAGTAGAAACTCGCCCGATTATAACGGTATGTGTATTTTTTCCCTAGGGCATTCTGGTTAAGCGTTTGGATCTGCAGAATTGCGAAAAATTGTATGCCTTCTCATCCATTTCTTGGCTTCAAACTCCCATATCTCGCGTACGGATTGACATATCCCAAAAATTCCTATTGCATCTGAAAGTAGAAACTCGCCCGATTACAACGGTATGTGTATTTTTCCCCTAGGCCATTCTGGTTAAGCGTTTGGAGCAGCAGAATTGCGAAAAATTTTTTGCCTTCTCAACCATTTCTTGGCTTCAAACTGCCATATCTCGCGAACGGATGGACCTAACCCAAAAATTCCAATTGCATCTGAAAGTATAAACTCGCCCGGCTACAGCGGTATGTGTATTTTTTCCCTAGGGCAATCTGGTTAAGCGTTTGGATCTGCAGAATTGCGAAAAATTGTATGCCTTCTCAACCATTTCTTGGCTTCAAACTCCCATATCTCGCGAACGGATAGACCTAACCCAAAAATTCCTGTTGCGTGTGAAAGTAGAAACTCGCCCGATTACAACGGTATGTGTATTTTTTCCCTAGTCCATTCTGGTTAAGCGTTTGGAGCAGCAGAATTGCGAAAAATTTGTTGTCTTCTCAACCATTTCTTGGCTTCAAAGTCCCATATCTCGCGAACGGATTGACCAAACCCAAAAATTCCTGCTGCGTCTGAAAGTAGAAACTCGCCCGATTACAACGGTATGTGTATTTTTTCCATAGGCCATTCTGGTTAAGCGTTTGGAGCAGCAGAATTGCGAAAAATTTTTTGCCTTCTCAACCATTTCTTGGCTTCAAACTCCCATATCTCGCGAACGGATTGACCTAACCCAAAAATTCCTATTGCATCTGAAAGTAGAAACTCGCCCGATTACAACGGTATGTGTATTTTTTCCCTAGGCCATTCTGGTTAAGCGTTTGGAGCAGCAGAATTGCGAAAAATTTGTTGCCTTCTCAACCATTTCTTGGTTTCAAACTCCCATATCTCGCGAACGGATTGACCTAACCCAAAAATTCCTATTGCATCTGAAAGTAGAACCTCGCCCGACTACTACAGTATGTGTATTTTTTCCCTAGGGCATTCTGGTTAAGCGTTTGGATCTGCAGAATTGCGAAAAATTTTTTGCCTTCTCAACCATTTCTTGGCTTCAAACTGCCATATCTCGCGAACGGATGGACCTAACACAAAAATTCCAATTGCATCTGAAAGTATAAACTCGCCCGGCTACAGCGGTATGTGTATTTTTTCCCTAGGGCAATCTGGTTAAGCGTTTGGATCTGCAGAATTGCGAAAAATTGTATGCCTTCTCAACCATTTCTTGGCTTCAAACTCCCATATCTCGCGAACGGATAGACCTTACCTAAAAATTCCTGTTGCTTGTGAAAGTAGAAACTCGCCCGATTACAACGGTATGTGTATTTTTTCCCTAGTCCATTCTGGTTAAGCGTTTGGAGCAGCAGAATTGCGAAAAATTTGTTGTCTTCTCAACCATTTCTTGGCTTCAAAGTCCCATATCTCGCGAACGGATTGACCAAACCCAAAAATTCCTGCTGCGTCTGAAAGTAGAAACTCGCCCGATTACAACGGTATGTGTATTTTTTCCCTAGGCCATTCTGTTTAAGCGTTCGGAGCAGCAGAATTGCGAAAAATTTTTTGCCTTCTCAACCATTTCTTGTCTTCAAACTCCCATATCTCGCGAACGGATCGACCTAACCCAAAAATTCCTATTGCATCTGAAAGTAGATACTCGCCTGATTACAACGGTGTGTGTATTTTTTCCCTAGGCCATTCTGGTTAAGCGTTTGGGGCAGCAGAATTGCGAAAAGTTTTTTGCCTTCTCAACCATTTCTTGGCTTCAAAGTCCCATATCTCGCGAACGGATTGACCTAACCCAAAAATTCCTATTGCATCTGAAAGTAGAAACTCGCCCGATTATAACGGTATGTGTATTTTTTCCCTAGGGCATTCTGGTTAAGCGTTTGGATCTGCAGAATTGCGAAAAATTGTATGCCTTCTCATCCATTTCTTGGCTTCAAACTCCCATATCTCGCGTACGGATTGACATATCCCAAAAATTCCTATTGCATCTGAAAGTAGAAACTCGCCCGATTACAACGGTATGTGTATTTTTCCCCTAGGCCATTCTGGTTAAGCGTTTGGAGCAGCAGAATTGCGAAAAATTTTTTGCCTTCTCAACCATTTCTTGGCTTCAAACTGCCATATCTCGCGAACGGATGAACCTAACCCAAAAATTCCAATTGCATCTGAAAGTATAAACTCGCCCGGCTACAGCGGTATGTGTATTTTTTCCCTAGGGCAATCTGGTTAAGCGTTTGGATCTGCAGAATTGCGAAAAATTGTATGCCTTCTCAACCATTTCTTGGCTTCAAACTCCCATATCTCGCGAACGGATAGACCTAACCCAAAAATTCCTGTTGCGTGTGAAAGTAGAAACTCGCCCGATTACAACGGTATGTGTATTTTTTCCCTAGTCCATTCTGGTTAAGCGTTTGGAGCAGCAGAATTGCGAAAAATTTGTTGTCTTCTCAACCATTTCTTGGCTTCAAAGTCCCATATCTCGCGAACGGATTGACCAAACCCAAAAATTCCTGCTGCGTCTGAAAGTAGAAACTCGCCCGATTACAACGGTATGTGTATTTTTTCCCTAGGCCATTCTGGTTAAGCGTTTGGAGCAGCAGAATTGCGAAAAATTTTTTGCCTTCTCAACCATTTCTTGGCTTCAAACTCCCATATCTCGCGAACGGATTGACCTAACCCAAAAATTCCTATTGCATCTGAAAGTAGAAACTCGCCCGATTACAACGGTATGTGTATTTTTTCCCTAGGCCATTCTGGTTAAGCGTTTGGAGCAGCAGAATTGCGAAAAATTTGTTGCCTTCTCAACCATTTCTTGGCTTCAAACTCCCATATCTCGCGAACGGATTGACCTAACCCAAAAATTCCTATTGCATCTGAAAGTAGAACCTCGCCCGACTACTACAGTATGTGTATTTTTTCCCTAGGGCATTCTGGTTAAGCGTTTGGATCTGCAGAATTGCGAAAAATTGTATGCCTTCTCAACCATTTCTTGGCTTCAAACTCCCATATCTCGCGAACGGATTGACATATCCCAAAAATTCCTATTGCATCTGAAAGTAGAAACTCGCCCGATTACAACGGTATGTGTATTTTTTCCCTAGGCCATTCTGGTTAAGCGTTTGGAGCAGCAGAATTGCGAAAAATTTTTTGCCTTCTCAACCATTTCTTGGCTTCAAACTGCCATATCTCGCGAACGGATGGACCTAACACAAAAATTCCAATTGCATCTGAAAGTATAAACTCGCCCGGCTACAGCGGTATGTGTATTTTTTCCCTAGGGCAATCTGGTTAAGCGTTTGGATCTGCAGAATTGCGAAAAATTGTATGCCTTCTCAACCATTTCTTGGCTTCAAACTCCCATATCTCGCGAACGGATAGACCTAACCTAAAAATTCCTGTTGCTTGTGAAAGTAGAAACTCGCCCGATTACAACGGTATGTGTATTTTTTCCCTAGTCCATTCTGGTTAAGCGTTTGGAGCAGCAGAATTGCGAAAAATTTGTTGTCTTCTCAACCATTTCTTGGCTTCAAAGTCCCATATCTCGCGAACGGATTGACCACACCCAAAAATTCCTGCTGCTTCTGAAAGTAGAAACTCGCCCGATTACAACGGTATGTGTATTTTTTCCCTAGGCCATTCTGATTAAGCGTTTGGAGCAGCAGAATTGCGAAAAATTTGTTGCCTTCTCAACCATTTCTTGGCTACAAACTCCCATATCTCGCGAACGGATTGACCTAACCCAAAAACTCCTATTGCATCTGAAAGCAGAAACTCGCCCGATTACAACGGTATGTGTATTTTTTCCCTAGGCCATTCTGGTTAAGCGTTTGGAGCAGCAGAATTGCGAAAAATTTGTTGCCTTCTCAACCATTTCTTGGCCTCAAACTCCCATATCTCGCGAACGGATTGACCTAACCCAAAAATTCCTATTGCATCTGAAAGTAGAACCTCGCCCGACTACTACGGTATGTGTATTTTTTCCCTAGGCCATTCTGGTTAAGCGTTTGGGGCAGCAGAATTGCGAAAAGTTTTTTGCCTTCTCAACCATTTCTTGGCTTCAAAGTCCCATATCTCGCGAACGGATTGACCTAACCCAAAAATTCCTATTGCATCTGAAAGTAGAAACTCGCCCGATTATAACGGTATGTGTATTTTTTCCCTAGGGCATTCTGGTTAAGCGTTTGGATATGCAGAATTGCGAAAAATTGTATGCCTTCTCATCCATTTCTTGGCTTCAAACTCCCATATCTCGCGTACGGATTGACATATCCCAAAAATTCCTATTGCATCTGAAAGTAGAAACTCGCCCGATTACATTGGTATGTGTATTTTTTCCCTAGGGCAATCTGGTTAAGCGTTTGGATCTGCAGAATTGCGAAAAATTGTATGCCTTCTCAACCATTTCTTGGCTTCAAACTCCCATATCTCGCGAACGGATAGACCTAACCCAAAAATTCCTGTTGCGTGTGAAAGTAGAAACTCGCCCGATTACAACGGTATGTGTATTTTTTCCCTAATCCATTCTGGTTAAGCGTTTGGAGCAGCAGAATTGCGAAAAATTTGTTGTCTTCTCAACCATTTCTTGGCTTCAAAGTCCCATATCTCGCGAACGGATTGACCAAACCCAAAAATTCCTGCTGCGTCTGAAAGTAGAAACTCGCCCGATTACAACGGTATGTGTATTTTTTCCCTAGTCCATTCTGGTTAAGCGTTTGGAGCAGCAGAATTGCGAAAAATTTGTTGTCTTCTCAACCATTTCTTGGCTTCAAAGTCCCATATCTCGCGAACGGATTGACCAAACCCAAAAATTCCTGCTGCGTCTGAAAGTAGAAACTCGCCCGATTACAACGGTATGTGTATTTTTTCCCTAGGCCATTCTGGTTAAGCGTTTGGAGCAGCAGAATTGCGAAAAATTGTTTGCCTTCTCAACCATTTCTTGGCTTCAAACTCCCATATCTCGCGAACGGATTGACCTAACCCAAAAATTCCTATTGCATCTGAAAGTAGAAACTCGCCCGATTACAACGGTGTGTGTATTTTTTCCCTAGGCCATTCTGGTTAAGCGTTTGGAGCAGCAGAATTGCGAAAAATTTGTTGCCTTCTCAACCATTTCTTGGCTTCAAACTCCCATATCTCGCGAACGGATTTACCTAACCCAAAAATTCCTATTGCATCTGAAAGTAGAACCTCGCCCGACTACTACAGTATGTGTATTTTTTCCCTAGGGCATTCTGGTTAAGCGTTTGGATCTGCAGAATTGCGAAAAATTGTATGCCTTCTCAACCATTTCTTGGCTTCAAACTCCCATATCTCGCGAACGGATTGACATATCCCAAAAATTCCTATTGCATCTGAAAGTAGAAACTCGCCCGATTACAACGGTATGTGTATTTTTTCCCTAGGCCATTCTGGTTAAGCGTTTGGAGCAGCAGAATTGCGAAAAATTTTTTGCTTTCTCAACCATTTCTTGGCTTCAAACTGCCATATCTCGCGAACGGATGGACCTAACACAAAAATTCCAATTGCATCTGAAAGTATAAACTCGCCCGGCTACAGCGGTATGTGTATTTTTTCCCTAGGGCAATCTGGTTAAGCGTTTGGATCTGCAGAATTGCGAAAAATTGTATGCCTTCTCAACCATTTCTTGGCTTCAAACTCCCATATCTCGCGAACGGATAGACCTAACCTAAAAATTCCTGTTGCTTGTGAAAGTAGAAACTCGCCCGATTACAACGGTATGTGTATTTTTTCCCTAGTCCATTCTGGTTAAGCGTTTGGAGCAGCAGAATTGCGAAAAATTTGTTGTCTTCTCAACCATTTCTTGGCTTCAAAGTCCCATATCTCGCGAACGGATTGACCACACCCAAAAATTCCTGCTGCTTCTGAAAGTAGAAACTCGCCCGATTACAACGGTATGTGTATTTTTTCCCTAGGCCATTCTGATTAAGCGTTTGGAGCAGCAGAATTGCGAAAAATTTGTTGCCTTCTCAACCATTTCTTGGCTACAAACTCCCATATCTCGCGAACGGATTGACCTAACCCAAAAACTCCTATTGCATCTGAAAGTAGAAACTCGCCCGATTACAACGGTATGTGTATTTTTTCCCTAGGCCATTCTGGTTAAGCGTTTGGAGCAGCAGAATTGCGAAAAATTTGTTGCCTTCTCAACCATTTCTTGGCCTCAAACTCCCATATCTCGCGAACGGATTGACCTAACCCAAAAATTCCTATTGCATCTGAAAGTAGAACCTCGCCCGACTACTACGGTATGTGTATTTTTTCCCTAGGGCATTCTGGTTAAGCGTTTGGATCTGCAGAATTGCGAAAAATTGTATGCCTTCTCAACCATTTCTTGGCTTCAAACTCCCATATCTCGCGAACGGATTGACATATCCCAAAAATTCCTATTGCATCTGAAAGTAGAAACTCGCCCGATTACAACGGTATGTGTATTTTTTCCCTAGGCCATTCTGGTTAAGCGTTTGGAGCAGCAGAATTGCGAAAAATTTTTTGCCTTCTCAACCATTTCTTGGCTTCAAAGTCCCATATCTCGCGAACGGATTGACCAAACCCAAAAATTCCTGCTGCGCCTGAAAGTAGAAACTCGCCCGATTACAACGGTATGTGTATTTTTTCCCTAGGCCATTCTGATTAAGCGTTTGGAGCAGCAGAATTGCGAAAAATTTGTTGCCTTCTCAACCATTTCTTGGCTACAAACTCCCATATCTCGCGAACGGATTGACCTAACCCAAAAACTCCTATTGCATCTGAAAGTAGAAACTCGCCCGATTACAACGGTATGTGTATTTTTTCCCTAGGCCATTCTGGTTAAGCGTTTGGAGCAGCAGAATTGCGAAAAATTTTTTGCCTTCTCAACCATTTCTTGGCTTCAAACTGCCATATCTCGCGAACGGATGGACCTAACCCAAAAATTCCAATTGCATCTGAAAGTATAAACTCGCCCGACTACAGCGGTATGTGTATTTTTTCCCTAGGGCATTCTGGTTAAGCGTTTGGATCTGCAGAATTGCGAAAAATTGTATGCCTTCTCAACCATTTCTTGGCTTCAAACTCCCATATCTCGCGAACGGATAGACCTAACCCAAAAATTCCTGCTGCTTCTGAAAGTAGAAACTCGCCCGATTACAACGGTATGTGTATTTTTTCCCTAGGCCATTCTGATTAAGCGTTTGGAGCAGCAGAATTGCGAAAGATTTGTTGCCTTCTCAACCATTTCTTGGCTACAAACTCCCATATCTCGCGAACGGATTGACCTAATCCAAAAACTCCTATTGCATCTGAAAGTAGAAACTCGCCCGATTACAACGGTATGTGTATTTTTTCCCTAGGCCATTCTGGTTAAGCGTTTGGAGCAGCAGAATTGCGAAAAATTTGTTGCCTTCTCAACCATTTCTTGGCCTCAAACTCCCATATCTCGCGAACGGATTGACCTAACCCAAAAATTCCTATTGCATCTGAAAGTAGAACCTCGCCCGACTACTACGGTATGTGTATTTTTTCCCTAGGGCATTCTGGTTAAGCGTTTGGATCTGCAGAATTGCGAAAAATTGTATGCCTTCTCAACCATTTCTTGGCTTCAAACTCCCATATCTCGCGAACGGATTGACATATCCCAAAAATTCCTATTGCATCTGAAAGTAGAAACTCGCCCGATTACAACGGTATGTGTATTTTTTCCCTAGGCCATTCTGGTTAAGCGATTGGAGCAGCAGAATTGCGAAAAATTTTTTGCCTTCTCAACCATTTCTTGGCTTCAAAGTCCCATATCTCGCGAACGGATTGACCAAACCCAAAAATTCCTGCTGCGCCTGAAAGTAGAAACTCGCCCGATTACAACGGTATGTGTATTTTTTCCCTAGGCCATTCTGATTAAGCGTTTGGAGCAGCAGAATTGCGAAAAATTTGTTGCCTTCTCAACCATTTCTTGGCTACAAACTCCCATATCTCGCGAACGGATTGACCTAACCCAAAAACTCCTATTGCATCTGAAAGTAGAAACTCGCCCGATTACAACGGTATGTGTATTTTTTCCCTAGGCCATTCTGGTTAAGCGTTTGGAGCAGCAGAATTGCGAAAAATTTTTTGCCTTCTCAACCATTCCTTGGCTTCAAACTGCCATATCTCGCGAACGGATGGACCTAACCCAAAAATTCCAATTGCATCTGAAAGTATAAACTCGCCCGACTACAGCGGTATGTGTATTTTTTCCCTAGGGCATTCTGGTTAAGCGTTTGGATCTGCAGAATTGCGAAAAATTGTATGCCTTCTCAACCATTTCTTGGCTTCAAACTCCCATATCTCGCGAACGGATAGACCTAACCCAAAAATTCCTGTTGCGTGTGAAAGTAGAAACTCGCCCGATTACAACGGTATGTGTATTTTTTCCCTAGTCCATTCTGGTTAAGCGTTTGGAGCAGCAGAATTGCGAAAAATTTGTTGTCTTCTCAACCATTTCTTGGCTTCAAAGTCCCATATCTCGCGAACGGATTGACCAAACCCAAAAATTCCTGCTGCGTCTGAAAGTAGAAACTCGCCCGATTACAACGGTATGTGTATTTTTTCCCTAGGCCATTCTGATTAAGCGTTTGGAGCAGCAGAATTGCGAAAAATTTTTTGCCTTCTCAACCATTTCTTGGCTACAAACTCCCATATCTCGCGAACGGATTGACTTAACCCAAAAACTCCTATTGCATCTGAAAGTAGAAACTCGCCCGATTACAACGGTATGTGTATTTTTTCCCTAGGCCATTCTGGTAAAGCGTTTGGAGCAGCAGAATTGCGAAAAATTTTTTGCCTTCTCAACCATTTCTTACCTTCAAACTCCCATATCTCGCGAACGGATTGACCTAACCCAAAAATTCCTGTTGCATCTGAAAGTAGAAACTCGCCCGATTACAACGGTATGTGTATTTTTTCCCTAGGCCATTCTGGTTAAGCGTTCGGAGCAGCAGAATTGCGAAAAATTTTTTGCCTTCTCAACCATTTCTTGTCTTCAAACTCCCATATCTCGCGAACGGATCGACCTAACCCAAAAATTCCTATTGCATCTGAAAGTAGATACTCGCCTGATTACAACGGTGTGTGTATTTTTTCCCTAGGCCATTCTGGTTAAGCGTTTGTGGCAGCAGAATTGCGAAAAGTTTTTTGCCTTCTCAACCATTTCTTGGCTTCAAAGTCCCATATCTCGCGAACGGATTGACCTAACCCAAAAATTCCTATTGCATCTGAAAGTAGAAACTCGCCCGATTATAACGGTATGTGTATTTTTTCCCTAGGGCATTCTGGTTAAGCGTTTGGATCTGCAGAATTGCGAAAAATTGTATGCCTTCTCATCCATTTCTTGGCTTCAAACTCCCATATCTCGCGTACGGATTGACATATCCCAAAAATTCCTATTGCATCTGAAAGTAGAAACTCGCCCGATTACAACGGTATGTGTATTTTTTCCCTAGGCCATTCTGGTTAAGCGTTTGGAGCAGCAGAATTGCGAAAAATTTTTTGCCTTCTCAACCATTTCTTGGCTTCAAACTGCCATATCTCGCGAACGGATGGACCTAACCCAAAAATTCCAATTGCATCTGAAAGTATAAACTCGCCCGGCTACAGCGGTATGTGTATTTTTTCCCCAGGGCAATCTGGTTAAGCGTTTGGATCTGCAGAATTGCGAAAAATTGTATGCCTTCTCAACCATTTCTTGGCTTCAAACTCCCATATCTCGCGAACGGATAGACCTAACCCAAAAATTCCTGTTGCGTGTGAAAGTAGAAACTCGCCCGATTACAACGGTATGTGTATTTTTTCCCTAGTCCATTCTGGTTAAGCGTTTGGAGCAGCAGAATTGCGAAAAATTTGTTGTCTTCTCAACCATTTCTTGGCTTCAAAGTCCCATATCTCGCGAACGGATTGACCAAACCCAAAAATTCCTGCTGCGTCTGAAAGTTGAAACACGCCCGATTACAACGGTATGTGTATTTTTTCCCTAGGCCATTCTGGTTAAGCGTTTGGAGCAGCAGAATTGCGAAAAATTTTTTGCCTTCTCAACCATTTCTTGGCTTCAAACTCCCATATCTCGCGAACGGATTGACCTAACCCAAAAATTCCTATTGCATCTGAAAGTAGAAACTCGCCCGATTACAACGGTATGTGTATTTTTTCCCTAGGCCATTCTGGTTAAGCGTTTGGAGCAGCAGAATTGCGAAAAATTTGTTGCCTTCTCAACCATTTCTTGGCTTCAAACTGCCATATCTCGCGAACGGATGGACCTAACACAAAAATTCCAATTGCATCTGAAAGTATAAACTCGCCCGGCTACAGCGGTATGTGTATTTTTTCCCTAGGGCAATCTGGTTAAGCGTTTGGATCTGCAGAATTGCGAAAAATTGTATGCCTTCTCAACCATTTCTTGGCTTCAAACTCCCATATCTCGCGAACGGATAGACCTAACCTAAAAATTCCTGTTGCTTGTGAAAGTAGAAACTCGCCCGATTACAACGGTATGTGTATTTTTTCCCTAGTCCATTCTGGTTAAGCGTTTGGAGCAGCAGAATTGCGAAAAATTTGTTGTCTTCTCAACCATTTCTTGGCTTCAAAGTCCCATATCTCGCGAACGGATGGACCACACCCAAAAATTCCTGCTGCTTCTGAAAGTAGAAACTCGCCCGATTACAACGGTATGTGTATTTTTTCCCTAGGCCATTCTGATTAAGCGTTTGGAGCAGCAGAATTGCGAAAAATTTGTTGCCTTCTCAACCATTTCTTGGCTACAAACTCCCATATCTCGCGAACGGATTGACCTAACCCAAAAACTCCTATTGCATCTGAAAGTAGAAACTCGCCCGATTACAACGGTATGTGTATTTTTTCCCTAGGCCATTCTGGTTAAGCGTTTGGAGCAGCAGAATTGCGAAAAATTTTTTGCCTTCTCAACCATTTCTTGGCTTCAAACTGCCATATCTCGCGAACGGATGGACCTAACCCAAAAATTCCAATTGCATCTGAAAGTATAAACTCGCCCGACTACAGCGGTATGTGTATTTTTTCCCTAGGGCATTCTGGTTAAGCGTTTGGATCTGCAGAATTGCGAAAAATTGTATGCCTTCTCAACCATTTCTTGGCTTCAAACTCCCATATCTCGCGAACGGATAGACCTAACCCAAAAATTCCTGTTGCGTGTGAAAGTAGAAACTAGCCCGATTACAACGGTATGTGTATTTTTTCCCTAGTCCATTCTGGTTAAGCGTTTGGCGCAGCAGAATTGCGAAAAATTTGTTGTCTTCTCAACCATTTCTTAGCTTCAAAGTCCCTTATCTCGCGAACGGATTGACCAAACCCAAAAATTCCTGCTGCGTCTGAAAGTAGAAACTCGCCCGATTAGAACGATATGCGTATTTTTTCCCTAGGGCATTCTGGTTAAGCGTTTGGACCAGCAGAATTGCGAAAAATTTTTTGCCTTCTCAACCATTTCTTGTCGTCAAACTCTCATATCTCGCGAATGGATTGACATAACCCAAAAATTCCTGTTGCATCTGAAAGTAGAAACTCGCCCGATTACAACGGTATGTGTATTTTTTCCCTAGGCCATTCTGGTTAAGCGTTCGGAGCAGCAGAATTGCGAAAAATTTTTTGCCTTCTCAACCATTTCTTGTCTTCAAACTCCCATATCTCGCGAACGGATCGACCTAACCCAAAAATTCCTATTGCATCTGAAAGTAGATACTCGCCCGATTGCAACGGTGTGTGTATTTTTTCCCTAGGCCATTCTGGTTAAGCGTTTGGGGCAGCAGAATTGCGAAAAGTTTTTTGCCTTCTCAACCATTTCTTGGCTTCAAAGTCCCATATCTCGCGAACGGATTGACCTAACCCAAAAATTCCTATTGCATCTGAAAGTAGAAACTCGCCCGATTACAAGGGTATGTGTATTTTTTCCCAAGGCCATTCTGGTTAAGCGTTTGGAGCAGCAGAATTGCGAAAAATTTTTTGCTTTCTCAAGCATTTCTTGTCTTCAAACTCTCATATCTCGCGAACGGATTGACCTATCCCAAAAATTCCTGTTGCATCTGAAAGTAGAAACTCGCCCGATTACAACGGTATGTGTATTTTTTCCCTAGGCCATTCTGGTTAAGCGTTCGGAGCAGCAGAATTGCGAAAAATTTTTTGCCTTCTCAACCATTTCTTGTCTTCAAACTCCCATATCTCGCGAACGGATCGACCTAACCCAAAAATTCCTATTGCATCTGAAAGTAGATACTCGCCCGATTGCAACGGTGTGTGTATTTTTTCCCTAGGCCATTCTGGTTAAGCGTTTGGGGCAGCAGAATTGCGAAAAGTTTTTTGCCTTCTCAACCATTTCTTGGCTTCAAAGTCCCATATCTCGCGAACGGATTGACCTAACCCAAAAATTCCTATTGCATCTGAAAGTAGAAACTCGCCCGATTATAACGGTATGTGTATTTTTTCCCTAGGTCATTCTGGTTAAGCGTTTGGAGCAGCAGAATTGTGAAAAATTTTTTGCCTTCTCTACCATTTCTTCGCTTCAAACTCCCATATCTCGCGAACGGATTGACCTAACCCAAAAATTCCTATTGCATCTGAAAGTAGAAACTCGCCCGATTACAAGGGTATGTGTATTTTTTCCCAAGGCCATTCTGGTTAAGCGTTTGGAGCAGCAGAATTGCGAAAAATTTTTTGCTTTCTCAAGCATTTCTTGTCTTCAAACTCTCATATCTCGCGAACGGATTGACCTAACCCAAAAATTCCTATTGCATCTGAAAGTAGAAACTCGCCCGATTACAGCGGTATGTGTATTTTTTCCATAGGCCATTCTGGTTAAGCGTTTGGAGCAGCAGAATTGCGAAAAATTTTTTGCCTTCTCAACCATTTCTTGTCTTCAAACTCCCATATCTCGCGAACGGATTGACCTATCCCAAAAATTCCTATTGCATCTGAAAGTAGAAACTCGCCCGATTACAACGGTATGTGTATTTTTTCCCTAGGCCATTCTGGTTATGCGTTTGGATCTGCAGAATTGCGAAAAATTGTATGCCTTCTCAACCATTTCTTGGCTTCAAACTCCCATATCTCGCGAACGGATAGACCTAACCCAAAAATTCCTGTTGCATGTGAAAGTAGAAACTAGCCCGATTACAATGGTATGTGTATTTTTTCCCTAGTCCATTCTGGTTAAGCGTTTGGCGCAGCAGAATTGCGAAAAATTTGTTGTCTTCTCAACCATTTCTTAGCTTCAAAGTCCCTTATCTCGCGAACGGATTGACCAAACCCAAAAATTCCTGCTGCGTCTGAAAGTAGAAACTCGCCCGATTAGAACGATATGCGTATTTTTTCCCTAGGGCATTCTGGTTAAGCGTTTGCAGCAGCAGAATTGCGAAAAATTTTTTGCCTTCTCAACCATTTCTTGTCGTCAAACTCTCATATCTCGCGAATGGATTGACCTATCCCAAAAATTCCTATTGCATCTGAAAGTAGAAACTCGCCCGATTACAGCGGTATGTGTATTTTTTCCCTAGGCCATTCTGGTTAAGCGTTTGGAGCAGCAGAATTGCGAAAAATTTTTTGCCTTCTCAACCATTTCTTGGCTTCAAACTCCCATATCTCGCGAACGGATTGACATATCCCAAAAATTCCTATTGCATCTGAAAGTAGAAACTCGCCCGATTACAACGGTATGTGTATTTTTTCCCTAGGCCATTCTGGTTAAGCGTTTGGAGCAGCAGAATTGCGAAAAATTTTTTGCCTTCTCAACCATTTCTTGGCTTCAAACTGCCATATCTCGCGAACGGATGGACCTAACCCAAAAATTCCAATTGCATCTGAAAGTATAAACTCGCCCGGCTACAGCGGTATGTGTATTTTTTCCCTAGGGCAATCTGGTTAAGCGTTTGGATCTGCAGAATTGCGAAAAATTGTATGCCTTCTCAACCATTTCTTGGCTTCAAACTCCCATATCTCGCGAACGGATAGACCTAACCCAAAAATTCCTGTTGCATGTGAAAGTAGAAACTAGCCCGATTACAACGGTATGTGTATTTTTTCCCTAGTCCATTCTGGTTAAGCGTTTGGCGCAGCAGAATTGCGAAAAATTTGTTGTCTTCTCAACCATTTCTTAGCTTCAAAGTCCCTTATCTCGCGAACGGATTGACCAAACCCAAAAATTCCTGCTGCGTCTGAAAGTAGAAACTCGCCCGATTAGAACGATATGCGTATTTTTTCCCTAGGGCATTCTGGTTAAGCGTTTGCAGCAGCAGAATTGCGAAAAATTTTTTGCCTTCTCAACCATTTCTTGTCGTCAAACTCTCATATCTCGCGAATGGATTGACATAACCCAAAAATTGCTATTGCATCTGAAAGTAGAAACTCGCCCGATTACATCGGTACGTGTATTTTTCCCTTAGGCCATTCTGGTTAAGCGATTGGAGCAGCAGAAGTGTGAAAAATTTATTGCCTTCTCAACCATTTCTTGGCTTCAAACTGCCATATCTCGCGAACGGATGGACCTAACCCAAAAATTCCAATTGCATCTGAAAGTATAATCTCGCCCGACTACAGCGGTATGTGTATTTTTTCCCTAGGGCATTCTGGTTAAGCGTTCGGAGCAGCAGAATTGCGAAAAATTTTTTGCCTTCTCAACCATTTCTTGTCTTCAAACTCCCATATCTCGCGAACGGATCGACCTAACCCAAAAATTCCTATTGCATCTGAAAGTAGATACTCGCCCGATTACAACGGTGTGTGTATTTTTTCCCTAGGCCATTCTGGTTAAGCGTTTGGGGCAGCAGAATTGCGAAAAGTTTTTTGCCTTCTCAACCATTTCTTGGCTTCAAAGTCCCATATCTCGCGAACGGATTGACCTAACCCAAAAATTCCTATTGCATCTGAAAGTAGAAACTCGCCCGATTATAACGGTATGTGTATTTTTTCCCTAGGTCATTCTGGTTAAGCGTTTGGAGCAGCAGAATTGTGAAAAATTTTTTGCCTTCTCTACCATTTCTTGGCTTCAAACTCCCATATCTCGCGAACGGATTGACCTAACCCAAAAATTCCTATTGCATCTGAAAGTAGAAACTCGCCCGATTACAAGGGTATGTGTATTTTTTCCCAAGGCCATTCTGGTTAAGCGTTTGGAGCAGCAGAATTGCGAAAAATTTTTTGCATTCTCAAGCATTTCTTGTCTTCAAACTCTCATATCTCGCGAACGGATTGACCTAACCCAAAAATTCCTATTGCATCTGAAAGTAGAAACTCGCCCGATTACAGCGGTATGTGTATTTTTTCCATAGGCCATTCTGGTTAAGCGTTTGGAGCAGCAGAATTGCGAAAAATTTTTTGCCTTCTCAACCATTTCTTGTCTTCAAACTCCCATATCTCGCGAACGGATTGACCTATCCCAAAAATTCCTATTGCATCTGAAAGTAGAAACTCGCCCGATTACAACGGTATGTGTATTTTTTCCCTAGGCCATTCTGGTTAAGCGTTTGGAGCAGCAGAATTGCGAAAAATTTTTTGCCTTCTCAACCATTTCTTGGCTTCAAACTCCCATATCTCGCGAACGGATTGACCTAACCCAAAAATTCCTATTGCATCTGAAAGTAGAAACTCGCCCGATTACAACGGTATGTGTATTTTTTCCCTAGGCCTTTCTGGTTAAGCGTTTGGAGCAGCAGAATTGCGAAAAATTTGTTGCCTTCTCAACCATTTCTTGGCCTCAAACTCCCATATCTCGCGAACGGATTGACCTAACCCAAAAATTCCTATTGCATCTGAAAGTAGAACCTCGCCCGACTACTACGGTATGTGTATTTTTTCCCTAGGGCATTCTGGTTAAGCGTTTGGATCTGCAGAATTGCGAAAAATTGTATGCCTTCTCAACCATTTCTTGGCTTCAAACTCCCATATCTCGCGAACGGATTGACATATCCCAAAAATTCCTATTGCATCTGAAAGTAGAAACTCGCCCGATTACAACGGTATGTGTATTTTTTCCCTAGGCCATTCTGGTTAAGCGTTTGGAGCAGCAGAATTGCGAAAAATTTTTTGCCTTCTCAACCATTTCTTGGCTTCAAACTGCCATATCTCGCGAACGGATGGACCTAACCCAAAAATTCCAATTGCATCTGAAAGTATAAACTCGCCCGGCTACAGCGGTATGTGTATTTTTTCCCTAGGGCAATCTGGTTAAGCGTTTGGATCTGCAGAATTGCGAAAAATTGTATGCCTTCTCAACCATTTCTTGGCTTCAAACTCCCATATCTCGCGAACGGATAGACCTAACCCAAAAATTCCTGTTGCATGTGAAAGTAGAAACTAGCCCGATTACAACGGTATGTGTATTTTTTCCCTAGTCCATTCTGGTTAAGCGTTTGGCGCAGCAGAATTGCGAAAAATTTGTTGTCTTCTCAACCATTTCTTAGCTTCAAAGTCCCTTATCTCGCGAACGGATTGAACAAACCCAAAAATTCCTGCTGCGTCTGAAAGTAGAAACTCGCCCGATTAGAACGATATGCGTATTTTTTCCCTAGGGCATTCTGGTTAAGCGTTTGCAGCAGCAGAATTGCGAAAAATTTTTTGCCTTCTCAACCATTTCTTGTCGTCAAACTCTCATATCTCGCGAATGGATTGACATAACCCAAAAATTGCTATTGCATCTGAAAGTAGAAACTCGCCCGATTACATCGGTACGTGTATTTTTCCCTTAGGCCATTCTGGTTAAGCGATTGGAGCAGCAGAAGTGTGAAAAATTTATTGCCTTCTCAACCATTTCTTGGCTTCAAACTGCCATATCTCGCGAACGGATGGACCTAACCCAAAAATTCCAATTGCATCTGAAAGTATAAACTCGCCCGACTACAGCGGTATGTGTATTTTCTCCCTAGGGCATTCTGGTTAAGCGTTTGGATCTGCAGAATTGTGAAAAATTGTATGCCTTCTCAACCATTTCTTGACTTCAAACTCCCATATCTCGCGAACGGATAGTCCTAACCCAAAAATTCCTGTTGCGTGTGAAAGTAGAAACTCGCCCGATTACAAAGGTATGTGTATTTTTTCCCTAGTCCATTCTGGTTAAGCGTTTGGAGCAGCAGAATTGCGAAAAATTTGTTGTCTTCTCAACCATTTCTTAGCTTCAAAGTCCCATATCTCGCGAACGGATTGACAAACCCAAAAATTCCTGCTGCGTCTGAAAGTAGAAACTCGTCCGATTAGAACGATATGCGTATTTTTTCCCTAGGCCATTCTGGTTAAGCGTTTGGACCAGCAGAATTGCGAAAAATTTTTTGCCTTCTCAACCACTTCTTGGCTTCAAACTCCCATATCTCGCGAACGGATTGAACTAACCCAAAAATTCCTATTGCATCTGAAAGTAGAAACTCGCCCGACTACTTCGGTATGTGTATTTTTTCCCTAGGGCATTCTGGTTAAGCGTTTGCAGCAGCAGAATTGCGAAAAATTTTTTGCCTTCTCAACCATTTCTTGTCGTCAAACTCCCATATCTCGCGAACGGATTGACCTAACCCAAAAATTCCTGTTGCATCTGAAAGTAGAAACTCGCCCGATTACAACGGTATGTGTATTTTTTCCCTAGGCCATTCTGGTTAAGCGTCCGGAGCAGCAGAATTGCGAAAAATTTTTTGCCTTCTCAACCATTTCTTGTCTTCAAACTCCCATATCTCGCGAACGGACCGACCTAACCCAAAAATTCCTATTGCATCTGAAAGTAGATACTCGCCCGATTACAACGGTGTGTGTATTTTTTCCCTAGGCCATTCTGGTTAAGCGTTTGGGGCAGCAGAATTGCGAAAAGTTTTTTGCCTTCTCAACCATTTCTTGGCTTCAAAGTCCCATATCTCGCGAACGGATTGACCTAACCCAAAAATTCCTATTGCATCTGAAAGTAGAAACTCGCCCGATTATAACGGTATGTGTATTTTTTCCCTAGGTCATTCTGGTTAAGCGTTTGGAGCAGCAGAATTGTGAAAAATTTTTTGCCTTCTCTACCATTTCTTGGCTTCAAACTCCCATATCTCGCGAACGGATTGACCTAACCCAAAAATACCTATTGCATCTGAAAGTAGAAACTCGCCCGATTACAAGGGTATGTTTATTTTTTCCCAAGGCCATTCTGGTTAAGCGTTTGGAGCAGCAGAATTGCGAAAAATTTTTTGCTTTCTCAAGCATTTCTTGTCTTCAAACTCTCATATCTCGCGAACGGATTGACCTAACCCAAAAATTCCTATTGCATCTGAAAGTAGAAACTCGCCCGATTACAACGGTGTGTGTATTTTTTCCCTAGGCCATTCTGGTTAAGCGTTTGGAGCAGCAGAATTGCGAAAAATTAGTTGCCTTCTCAACCATTTCTTGGCTACAAACTCCCATATCTCGCGAACGGATTGACCTAACCCAAAAACTCCTATTGCATCTGAAAGTAGAAACTCGCCCGATTACAACGGTATGTGTATTTTTTCCCTAGGCCATTCTGGTTAAGCGTTTGGAGCAGCAGAATTGCGAAAAATTTGTTGCCTTCTTAACCATTTCTTGGCCTCAAACTCCCATATCTCGCGAACGGATTGACCTAACCCAAAAATTCCTATTGCATCTGAAAGTAGAACCTCGCCCGACTACTACGGTATGTGTATTTTTTCCCCAGGGCATTCTGGTTAAGCGTTTGGATCTGCAGAATTGCGAAAAATTGTATGCCTTCTCAACCATTTCTTGGCTTCAAACTCCCATATCTCGCGAACGGATTGACATATCCCAAAAATTCCTATTGCATCTGAAAGTAGAAACTCGCCCGATTACAACGGTATGTGTATTTTTTCCCTAGGCCATTCTGGTTAAGCGTTTGGAGCAGCAGAATTGCGAAAAATTTTTTGCCTTCTCAACCATTTCTTGGCTTCAAACTGCCATATCTCGCGAACGGATGGACCTAACCCAAAAATTCCAATTGCATCTGAAAGTATAAACTCGCCCGGCTACAGCGGTATGTGTATTTTTTCCCTAGGGCAATCTGGTTAAGCGTTTGGATCTGCAGAATTGCGAAAAATTGTATGCCTTCTCAACCATTTCTTGGCTTCAAACTCCCATATCTCGCGAACGGATAGACCTAACCCAAAAATTCCTGTCGCGTGTGAAAGTAGAAACTCGCCCGATTACAACGGTATGTGTATTTTTTCCCTAGGCCATTCTGATTAAGCGTTTGGAGCAGCAGAATTGCGAAAAATTAGTTGCCTTCTCAACCATTTCTTGGCTACAAACTCCCATATCTCGCGAACGGATTGACCTAACCCAAAAACTCCTATTGCATCTGAAAGTAGAAACTCGCCCGATTACAACGGTATGTGTATTTTTTCCCTAGGCCATTCTGGTTAAGCGTTTGGAGCAGCAGAATTGCGAAAAATTTTTTGCCTTCTCAACCATTTCTTGGCTTCAAACTGCCATATCTCGCGAACGGATGGACCTAACCCAAAAATTCCAATTGCATCTGAAAGTATAAACTCGCCCGACTACAGCGGTATGTGTATTTTTTCCCTAGGGCATTCTGGTTAAGCGTTTGGATCTGCAGAATTGCGAAAAATTGTATGCCTTCTCAACCATTTCTTGGCTTCAAACTCCCATATCTCGCGAACGGATAGACATAACCCAAAAATTCCTGTTGCGTGTGAAAGTAGAAACTCGCCCGATTACAACGGTATGTGTATTTTTTCCCTAGTCCATTCTGGTTAAGCGTTTGGAGCAGCAGAATTGCGAAAAATTTGTTGTCTTCTCAACCATTTCTTGGCTTCAAAGTCCCATATCTCGCGAACGGATTGACCAAACCCAAAAATTCCTGCTGCGTCTGAAAGTAGAAACTCGCCCGATTACAACGGTATGTGTATTTTTTCCCTAGGCCATTCTGATTAAGCGTTTGGAGCAGCAGAATTGCGAAAAATTTGTTGCCTTCTCAACCATTTCTTGGCTACAAACTCCCATATCTCGCGAACGGATTGACTTAACCCAAAAAATTCCTATTGCATCTGAAAGTAGAAACTCGCCCGATTACAACGGTATGTGTATTTTTTCCCTAGGCCATTCTGGTAAAGCGTTTGGAGCAGCAGAATTGCGAAAAATTTTTTGCCTTCTCAACCATTTCTTACCTTCAAACTCCCATATCTCGCGAACGGATTGACCTAACCCAAAAATTCCTGTTGCATCTGAAAGTAGAATCTCGCCCGATTACAACGGTATGTGTATTTTTTCCCTAGGCCATTCTGGTTAAGCGTTTGGAGCAGCAGAATTGCGAAAAATTTGTTGTCTTCTCAACCATTTCTTAGCTTCAAACTCCCATACCTCGCGAACGGATTGACGTAACCCAAAATTTCCTATTGCATCTGAAAGTAGAAACTCGCCCGATTACAACGGTATGTGTATTTTTACCTAGGCCATTCTGGTTAAGCGTTTGGAGCAGCAGAATTGCGAAAAATTTTTTGCCTTCTCAACCATTTCTTGGCTTCAAAGTCTCATATCTCGCGAACGGATTGACCTATCCCAAAAATTCCTATTGCATCTGAAAGTAGAAACTCGCCCGATTACAACGGTATGTGTATTTTTTCCCTAGGCCATTCTGGTTAAGCGTTCGGAGCAGCAGAATTGCGAAAAATTTTTTGCCTTCTCAACCATTTCTTGTCTTCAAACTCCCATATCTCGCGAACGGATTGACCTAACCCAAAAAATTCCTATTGCATCTGAAAGTAGAAACTCGCCCGATTGCAAGGGTATGTGTATTTTTTCCCTAGGCCATTCTGGTTAAGCGTTTGGAGCAGCAGAATTGCGAAAAATTTTTTGCTATCTCAAGCATTTCTTGGCTTCAAACTCCAATATCTCGCGAACGGATTGACCTAACCCAAAAATTCCTATTACACCTGAAAGTAGGAACACGCCCGATTACAACGGTATGTGTATTTTTTCCCTAGGCCATTCTGGTTAAGCGTTTGGAGCAGCAGAATTGCGAAAAATTTTTTGCCTTCTCAACAATTTCTTGGCTTCAAAGTCTCATATCTCGCGAACGGATTGACCTAACCCAAAAATTCCTGTTGCATCTGAAGGTAGAAACTCGCCCGATTACAACGGTATGTGTATTTTTTCCCTAGGCCATTATGGTTAAGCGTTTGGAGCAGCAGAATTGCGAAAAATTTTTTGCCTTCTCAACCATTTCTTTCCTTCAAACTCCCATATCTCGCGAACGGATTGACCTATCCCAAAAATTCCTATTGCATCTGAAAGTAGAAACTCGCCCGATTACAACGGTATGTGTATTTTTTCCCTAGGCCATTCTGGTTAAGCGTTTGGAGCAGCAGAATTGCGAAAAATTTTTTGCCTTCTCAACCATTTCTTGGCTTCAAACTCCCATATCTCGCGAACGGATTGACCTAACCCAAAAATTCCTATTGCATCTGAAAGTAGAAACTCGCCCGATTTCAACGGTATGTGTATTTTTTCCCTAGGCCATTCTGGTTAAGCGTTTGGAGCAGCAGAATTGCGAAAAATTTGTTGCCTTCTCAACCATTTCGTGGCTTCAAACTCCCATATCTCGCGAACGGATTGACCTAACCCAAAAATTCCTATTGCATCTGAAACTAGAACCTAGCCCGACTACTACGGTATGTGTATTTTTTCCCTAGGGCATTCTGGTTAAGCGTTTGCAGCAGCAGAATTGCGAAAAATTTTTTGCCTTCTCAACCATTTCTTGTCTTCAAACTCTCATATCTCGCGAATGGATTGACATAACCCAAAAATTCCTATTGCATCTGAAAGTAGAAACTCGCCCGATTACAACGGTATGCGTATTTTTTCCCTAGGCCATTCTGGTTAAGCGTTTGGAGCAGCAGAATTGCGAAAAATTTTTTGCCTTCTCAACCATTTCTTGGCTTCAAACTGCCATATCTCGCGAACGGATGGACCTAACCCAAAAAGTCCTATTACATCTGAAGGTATAAACTCGCCCGACTACAGCGGTATGTGTATTTTTTTCCTAGGCCATTCTGTTTAAGCGTTTGGAGCAGCAGAAGTGCGAAAAATTTTTTGCCTTCTCAACCATTTCTTGGCTTCAAACTGCCATATCTCGCGCGGGGAGAGACCTAACCCAAAAATTCCTGTTGCGTGTGAAAGTAGAAACTCGCCCGATTACAACGGTATGTGTATTTTTTCCCTAGTCCATTCTGGTTAAGCGTTTGGAGCAGCAGAAGTGCGAAAAATTTGTTGTCTTCTCAACCATTTCTTAGCTTCAAACTCCCATATCTCGCGAACGGATTGACGTAACCCAAAATTTCCTATTGCATCTGAAAGTAGAAACTCGCCCCATTACAACGGTATGTGTATTTTTTCCCTAGGCCATTCTGGTTAAGCGTTCGGAGCAGCAGAATTGCGAAAAATTTTTTGCCTTCGCAACCATTTCTTGTCTTCAAACTGCCATATCTCGCGAACGGATTGACCTAACCCAAAAATTCCTATTGCATCTGAAAGTAGAAACTCGCCCGATTACAACGGTGTGTGTATTTTTTCCCTAGGCCATTCTGGTTAAGCGTTTGGAGCAGCAGAATTGCGAAAAATTTTTTGCCTTCTCAACCATTTCTTGGCTCCAAAGTCCCATATCTCGCGAACGGATTGACCTAACCCAAAAATTCCTATTTCACCTGAAAGTAGAAACTCGCCCGATTACAACGGTATGTGTATTTTTTTCCTAGGCCATACTGGTTAAGCGTTTGGAGCAGCAGAAGTGCGAAAAATTTGTTGTCTTCTCAACCATTTCTTAGCTTCAAACTCCCATATCTCGCGAACGGAATGAGGTAACCCAAAATTTCCTATTGCATCTGAAAGTAGAAACTCGCCCGATTACAAAGGTATGTGTATTTTTTCCCTAGGCCATTCTGGTTAAGCGTTTGGAGCAGCAGAATTGCGAAAAATTTTTTGCCTTCTCAACCATTTCTTGGCTACAAACTCCCATATCTCGCGAACGGATTGACTTAACCCAAAAAATTCCTATTGCATCTGAAAGTAGAAACTCGCCCGATTACAACGGTATGTGTATTTTTTCCCTAGGCCATTCTGGTAAAGCGTTTGGAGCAGCAGAATTGCGAAAAATTTTTTGCCTTCTCAACCATTTCTTACCTTCAAACTCCCATATCTCGCGAACGGATTGACCTAACCCAAAAATTCCTGTTGCATCTGAAAGTAGAATCTCGCCCGATTACAACGGTATGTGTATTTTTTCCCTAGGCCATTCTGGTTAAGCGTTTGGAGCAGCAGAATTGCGAAAAATTTGTTGTCTTCTCAACCATTTCTTAGCTTCAAACTCCCATACCTCGCGAACGGATTGACGTAACCCAAAATTTCCTATTGCATCTGAAAGTAGAAACTCGCCCGATTACAACGGTATGTGTATTTTTTCCCTAGGCCATTCTGGTTAAGCGTTTGGAGCAGCAGAATTGCGAAAAATTTTTTGCCTTCTCAACCATTTCTTGGCTTCAAAGTCTCATATCTCGCGAACGGATTGACCTATCCCAAAAATTCCTATTGCATCTGAAAGTAGAAACTCGCCCGATTACAACGGTATGTGTATTTTTTCCCTAGGCCATTCTGGTTAAGCGTTCGGAGCAGCAGAATTGCGAAAAATTTTTTGCCTTCTCAACCATTTCTTGTCTTCAAACTCCCATATCTCGCGAACGGATTGACCTAACCCAAAAATTCCTATTGCATCTGAAAGTAGAAACTCGCCCGATTGCAAGGGTATGTGTATTTTTTCCCTAGGCCATTCTGGTTAAGCGTTCGGAGCAGCAGAATTGCGAAAAATTTTTTGCTATCTCAAGCATTTCTTGGCTTCAAACTCCAATATCTCGCGAACGGATTGACCTAACCCAAAAATTCCTATTGCACCTGAAAGTAGGAACACGCCCGATTACAACGGTATGTGTATTTTTTCCCTAGGCCATTCTGGTTAAGCGTTTGGAGCAGCAGAATTGCGAAAAATTTTTTGCCTTCTCAACAATTTCTTGGCTTCAAAGTCTCATATCTCGCGAACGGATTGACCTAACCCAAAAATTCCTGTTGCATCTGAAGGTAGAAACTCGCCCGATTACAACGGTATGTGTATTTTTTCCCTAGGCCATTCTGGTTAAGCGTTTGGAGCAGCAGAATTGCGAAAAATTTTTTGCCTTCTCAACAATTTCTTGGCTTCAAAGTCTCATATCTCGCGAACGGATTGACCTAACCCAAAAATTCCTGTTGCATCTGAAGGTAGAAACTCGCCCGATTACAACGGTATGTGTATTTTTTCCCTAGGCCATTATGGTTAAGCGTTTGGAGCAGCAGAATTGCGAAAAAATTTTTGCCTTCTCAACCATTTCTTTCCTTCAAACTCCCATATCTCGCGAACGGATTGACCTATCCCAAAAATTCCTATTGCATCTGAAAGTAGAAACTCGCCCGATTACAACGGTATGTGTATTTTTTCCCTAGGCCATTCTGGTTAAGCGTTTGGAGCAGCAGAATTGCGAAAAATTTTTTGCCTTCTCAACCATTTCTTGGCTTCAAACTCCCATATCTCGCGAACGGATTGACCTAACCCAAAAATTCCTATTGCATCTGAAAGTAGAAACTCGCCCGATTACAACGGTATGTGTATTTTTTCCCTAGGCCATTCTGGTTAAGCGTTTGGAGCAGCAGAATTGCGAAAAATTTGTTGCCTTCTCAACCATTTCGTGGCTTCAAACTCCCATATCTCGCGAACGGATTGACCTAACCCAAAAATTCCTATTGCATCTGAAACTAGAACCTAGCCCGACTACTACGGTATGTGTATTTTTTCCCTAGGGCATTCTGGTTAAGCGTTTGCAGCAGCAGAATTGCGAAAAATTTTTTGCCTTCTCAACCATTTCTTGTCTTCAAACTCTCATATCTCGCGAATGGATTGACATAACCCAAAAATTCCTATTGCATCTGAAAGTAGAAACTCGCCCGATTACAACGGTATGCGTATTTTTTCCCTAGGCCATTCTGGTTAAGCGTTTGGAGCAGCAGAATTGCGAAAAATTTTTTGCCTTCTCAACCATTTCTTGGCTTCAAAGTCTCATATCTCGCGAACGGATTGACCTATCCAAAAAATTCCTATTGCATCTGAAAATAGAAACTCGCCCGATTACAACGGTGTGTGTATTTTTTCCCTAGGCCATTCTGGTTAAGCGTTTGGAGCAGCAGAATTGCGAAAAATTTTTTGCCTTCTCAACCATTTCTTGGCTTCAAACTGCCATATCTCGCGAACGGATGGACCTAACCCAAAAATTCCTATTGCATCTGAAAGTAGAAACTCGCCCGATTACAACGGTATGTGTATTTTTTCCCTAGGCCATTCTGGTTAAGCGTTCGGAGCAGCAGAATTGCGAAAAATTTTTTGCCTTCTCAACCATTTCTTGTCTTCAAACTCCCATATCTCGCGAACGGATTGACCTAACCCAAAAATTCCTATTGCATCTGAAAGTAGAAACTCGCCCGATTGCAAGGGTATGTGTATTTTTTCCCTAGGCCATTCTGGTTAAGCGTTCGGAGCAGCAGAATTGCGAAAAATTTTTTGCTATCTCAAGCATTTCTTGGCTTCAAACTCCAATATCTCGCGAACGGATTGACCTAACCCAAAAATTCCTATTGCACCTGAAAGTAGGAACACGCCCGATTACAACGGTATGTGTATTTTTTCCCTAGGCCATTCTGGTTAAGCGTTTGGAGCAGCAGAATTGCGAAAAATTTTTTGCCTTCTCAACAATTTCTTGGCTTCAAAGTCTCATATCTCGCGAACGGATTGACCTAACCCAAAAATTCCTGTTGCATCTAAAGGTAGAAACTCGCCCGATTACAACGGTATGTGTATTTTTTCCCTAGGCCATTCTGGTTAAGCGTTTGGAGCAGCAGAATTGCGAAAAATTTTTTGCCTTCTCAACAATTTCTTGGCTTCAAAGTCTCATATCTCGCGAACGGATTGACCTAACCCAAAAATTCCTGTTGCATCTGAAGGTAGAAACTCGCCCGATTACAACGGTATGTGTATTTTTTCCCTAGGCCATTATGGTTAAGCGTTTGGAGCAGCAGAATTGCGAAAAAATTTTTGCCTTCTCAACAATTTCTTTCCTTCAAACTCCCATATCTCGCGAACGGATTGACCTATCCCAAAAATTCCTATTGCATCTGAAAGTAGAAACTCGCCCGATTACAACGGTATGTGTATTTTTTCCCTAGGCCATTCTGGTTAAGCGTTTGGAGCAGCAGAATTGCGAAAAATTTTTTGCCTTCTCAACCATTTCTTGGCTTCAAACTCCCATATCTCGCGAACGGATTGACCTAACCCAAAAATTCCTATTGCATCTGAAAGTAGAAACTCGCCCGATTACAACGGTATGTGTATTTTTTCCCTAGGCCATTCTGGTTAAGCGTTTGGAGCAGCAGAATTGCGAAAAATTTGTTGCCTTCTCAACCATTTCGTGGCTTCAAACTCCCATATCTCGCGAACGGATTGACCTAACCCAAAAATTCCTATTGCATCTGAAACTAGAACCTAGCCCGACTACTACGGTATGTGTATTTTTTCCCTAGGGCATTCTGGTTAAGCGTTTGCAGCAGCAGAATTGCGAAAAATTTTTTGCCTTCTCAACCATTTCTTGTCTTCAAACTCTCATATCTCGCGAATGGATTGACATAACCCAAAAATTCCTATTGCATCTGAAAGTAGAAACTCGCCCGATTACAACGGTATGCGTATTTTTTCCCTAGGCCATTCTGGTTAAGCGTTTGGAGCAGCAGAATTGCGAAAAATTTTTTGCCTTCTCAACCATTTCTTGGCTTCAAAGTCTCATATCTCGCGAACGGATTGACCTATCCAAAAAATTCCTATTGCATCTGAAAATAGAAACTCGCCCGATTACAACGGTGTGTGTATTTTTTCCCTAGGCCATTCTGGTTAAGCGTTTGGAGCAGCAGAATTGCGAAAAATTTTTTGCCTTCTCAACCATTTCTTGGCTTCAAACTGCCATATCTCGCGAACGGATGGACCTAACCCAAAAAGTCCTATTACATCTGAAAGTATAAACTCGCCCGACTACAGCGGTATGTGTATTTTTTTCCTAGGCCATTCTGTTTAAGCGTTTGGAGCAGCAGAAGTGCGAAAAATTTTTTGCCTTCTCAACCATTTCTTGGCTTCAAACTGCCATATCTCGCGAACGGATAGACCTAACCCAAAAATTCCTGTTGCGTGTGAAAGTAGAAACTCGCCCGATTACAACGGTATGTGTATTTTTTCCCTAGTCCATTCTGGTTAAGCGTTTGGAGCAGCAGAAGTGCGAAAAATTTGTTGTCTTCTCAACCATTTCTTAGCTTCAAACTCCCATATCTCGCGAACGGATTGACGTAACCCAAAATTTCCTATTGCATCTGAAAGTAGAAACTCGCCCCATTACAACGGTATGTGTATTTTTTCCCTAGGCCATTCTGGTTAAGCGTTCGGAGCAGCAGAATTGCGAAAAATTTTTTGCCTTCGCAACCATTTCTTGTCTTCAAACTGCCATATCTCGCGAACGGATTGACCTAACCCAAAAATTCCTATTGCATCTGAAAGTAGAAACTCGCCCGATTACAACGGTGTGTGTATTTTTTCCCTAGGCCATTCTGGTTAAGCGTTTGGAGCAGCAGAATTGCGAAAAATTTTTTGCCTTCTCAACCATTTCTTGGCTTCAAAGTCCCATATCTCGCGAACGGATTGACCTAACCCAAAAATTGCTATTTCACCTGAAAGTAGAAACTCGCCCGATTACAACGGTATGTGTATTTTTTTCCTAGGCCATACTGGTTAAGCGTTTGGAGCAGCAGAAGTGCGAAAAATTTGTTGTCTTCTCAACCATTTCTTAGCTTCAAACTCCCATATCTCGCGAACGGAATGAGGTAACCCAAAATTTCCTATTGCATCTGAAAGTAGAAACTCGCCCGATTACAAAGGTATGTGTATTTTTTCCCTAGGCCATTCTGGTTAAGCGTTTGGAGCAGCAGAATTGCGAAAAATTTTTTGCCTTCTCAACCATTTCTTGGCTTCAAAGTCCCATATCTCGCGAACGGATTGACCTAACCCAAAAATTCCTATTGCATCTGAAAGTAGAAACTCGCCCGATTACAACGGTATGTGTATTTTTTCCCTAGGTCATTCTGGTTAAGCGTTTGGAGCAGCAGTATTGTGAAAAATTTTTTGCCTTCTCTACCATTTCTTGGCTTCAAACTCCCATATCTCGCGAACGGATTGACCTAACCCAAAAATTCCTATTGCATCTGAAAGTAGAAACTCGCCCGATTACAACGGTATGTGTATTTTTTCCCTAGGTCATTCTGGTTAAGCGTTTGGAGCAGCAGAATTGTGAAAAATTTTTTGCCTTCTCTACCATTTCTTGGCTTCAAACTCCCATATCTCGCGAACGGATTGACCTAACCCAAAAATTCCTATTGCATCTGAAAGTAGAAACTCGCCCGATTACAAGAGTATGTGCATTTTTTCCCTAGGCCATTCTGGTTAAGCGTTTGGAGCAGCAGAATTGCGAAAATTTTTTGCTTTCTCAAGCATTTCTTGGCTTCAAACTCCCATATCTCGCGAACGGATTGACCTAACACAAAATTTCCTATTGCATCTGAAAGTAGAAACTCGCCCGATTACAACGGTATGTGTATTTTTTCCCTAGGCCATTCTGGTTAAGCGTTTGGAGCAGCAGAATTGCGAAAAATTTCTTGCCTTCTCTACCATTTCTTGGCTTCAAACTCCCATATTTCGCGAACGGCTTGACCTAACCCAAAAATTCCTATTTCATCTGAAAGTAGAAACTGGCCCGATTACAACGGCATGTGTATTTTTTCCCTAGGCCATTCTGGTTAAGCGTTTGGAGCAGCAGAATTGCGAAAAATTTTTTGCCTTCTCAACCATTTCTTGGCTTCAAACTCCCATATCTCGCGAACGGATTGACCTAACCCAAAAATTCCTGTTGCATCTGAAAGTAGAAACTCGCCCGATTACAGCGGTATGTATATTTTCTCCCTAGGCCATTCTGGTTAAGCGTTTGGAGCAGCAGAATTGCGAAAAATTTTTTGCCTTCTCAACCATTTCTTGGCTTCAAAGTCTCATATCTCGCGAACGGATTGACCTATCCCAAAAATTCCTATTGCATCTGAAAGTAGAAACTCGCCCGATTACAACGGTATGTGTATTTTTTCCCTAGGCCATTCTGGTTAAGCGTTCGGAGCAGCAGAATTGCGAAAAATTTTTTGCCTTCTCAACCATTTCTTGTCTTCAAACTCCCATATCTCGCGAACGGATTGACCTAACCCAAAAATTCCTATTGCATCTGAAAGTAGAAACTCGCCTGATTGCAAGGGTATGTGTATTTTTTCCCTAGGCCATTCTGGTTAAGCGTTCGGAGCAGCAGAATTGCGAAAAATTTTTTGCTATCTCAAGCATTTCTTGGCTTCAAACTCCAATATCTCGCGAACGGATTGACCTAACCCAAAAATTCCTATTGCACCTGAAAGTAGGAACACGCCCGATTACAACGGTATGTGTATTTTTTCCCTAGGCCATTCTGGTTAAGCGTTTGGAGCAGCAGAATTGCGAAAAATTTTTTGCCTTCTCAACAATTTCTTGGCTTCAAAGTCTCATATCTCGCGAACGGATTGACCTAACCCAAAAATTCCTGTTGCATCTGAAGGTAGAAACTCGCCCGATTACAACGGTATGTGTATTTTTTCCCTAGGCCATTCTGGTTAAGCGTTTGGAGCAGCAGAATTGCGAAAAATTTTTTGCCTTCTCAACAATTTCTTGGCTTCAAAGTCTCATATCTCGCGAACGGATTGACCTAACCCAAAAATTCCTGTTGCATCTGAAGGTAGAAACTCGCCCGATTACAACGGTATGTGTATTTTTTCCCTAGGCCATTATGGTTAAGCGTTTGGAGCAGCAGAATTGCGAAAAATTTTTTGCCTTCTCAACCATTTCTTTCCTTCAAACTCCCATATCTCGCGAACGGATTGACCTATCCCAAAAATTCCTATTGCATCTGAAAGTAGAAACTCGCCCGATTACAACGGTATGTGTATTTTTTCCCTAGGCCATTCTGGTTAAGCGTTTGGAGCAGCAGAATTGCGAAAAATTTTTTGCCTTCTCAACCATTTCTTGGCTTCAAACTCCCATATCTCGCGAACGGATTGACCTAACCCAAAAATTCCTATTGCATCTGAAAGTAGAAACTCGCCCGATTACAACGGTATGTGTATTTTTTCCCTAGGCCATTCTGGTTAAGCGTTTGGAGCAGCAGAATTGCGAAAAATTTGTTGCCTTCTCTACCATTTCGTGGCTTCAAACTCCCATATCTCGCGAACGGATTGACCTAACCCAAAAATTCCTATTGCATCTGAAACTAGAACCTAGCCCGACTACTACGGTATGTGTATTTTTTCCCTAGGGCATTCTGGTTAAGCGTTTGCAGCAGCAGAATTGCGAAAAATTTTTTGCCTTCTCAACCATTTCTTGTCTTCAAACTCTCATATCTCGCGAATGGATTGACATAACCCAAAAATTCCTATTGCATCTGAAAGTAGAAACTCGCCCGATTACAACGGTATGCGTATTTTTTCCCTAGGCCATTCTGGTTAAGCGTTTGGAGCAGCAGAATTGCGAAAAATTTTTTGCCTTCTCAACCATTTCTTGGCTTCAAAGTCTCATATCTCGCGAACGGATTGACCTATCCAAAAAATTCCTATTGCATCTGAAAATAGAAACTCGCCCGATTACAACGGTGTGTGTATTTTTTCCCTAGGCCATTCTGGTTAAGCGTTTGGAGCAGCAGAATTGCGAAAAATTTTTTGCCTTCTCAACCATTTCTTGGCTTCAAACTGCCATATCTCGCGAACGGATGGACCTAACCCAAAAAGTCCTATTACATCTGAAAGTATAAACTCGCCCGACTACAGCGGTATGTGTATTTTTTTCCTAGACCATTCTGTTTAAGCGTTTGGAGCAGCAGAAGTGCGAAAAATTTTTTGCCTTCTCAACCATTTCTTGGCTTCAAACTGCCATATCTCGCGAACGGATAGACCTAACCCAAAAATTCCTGTTGCGTGTGAAAGTAGAAACTCGCCCGATTACAACGGTATGTGTATTTTTTCCCTAGTCCATTCTGGTTAAGCGTTTGGAGCAGCAGAAGTGCGAAAAATTTGTTGTCTTCTCAACCATTTCTTAGCTTCAAACTCCCATATCTCGCGAACGGATTGACGTAACCCAAAATTTCCTATTGCATCTGAAAGTAGAAACTCGCCCCATTACAACGGTATGTGTATTTTTTCCCTAGGCCATTCTGGTTAAGCGTTCGGAGCAGCAGAATTGCGAAAAATTTTTTGCCTTCGCAACCATTTCTTGTCTTCAAACTGCCATATCTCGCGAACGGATTGACCTAACCCAAAAATTCCTATTGCATCTGAAAGTAGAAACTCGCCCGATTACAACGGTGTGTGTATTTTTTCCCTAGGCCATTCTGGTTAAGCGTTTGGAGCAGCAGAATTGCGAAAAATTTTTTGCCTTCTCAACCATTTCTTGGCTTGAAAGTCCCATATCTCGCGAACGGATTGACCTAACCCAAAAATTCCTATTTCACCTGAAAGTAGAAACTCGCCCGATTACAACGGTATGTGTATTTTTTTCCTAGGCCATACTGGTTAAGCGTTTGGAGCAGCAGAAGTGCGAAAAATTTGTTGTCTTCTCAACCATTTCTTAGCTTCAAACTCCCATATCTCGCGAACGGAATGAGGTAACCCAAAATTTCCTATTGCATCTGAAAGTAGAAACTCGCCCGATTACAAAGGTATGTGTATTTTTTCCCTAGGCCATTCTGGTTAAGCGTTTGGAGCAGCAGAATTGCGAAAAATTTTTTGCCTTCTCAACCATTTCTTGGCTTCAAAGTCCCATATCTCGCGAACGGATTGACCTAACCCAAAAATTCCTATTGCATCTGAAAGTAGAAACTCGCCCGATTACAACGGTATGTGTATTTTTTCCCTAGGTCATTCTGGTTAAGCGTTTGGAGCAGCAGTATTGTGAAAAATTTTTTGCCTTCTCTACCATTTCTTGGCTTCAAACTCCCATATCTCGCGAACGGATTGACCTAACCCAAAAATTCCTATTGCATCTGAAAGTAGAAACTCGCCCGATTACAACGGTATGTGTATTTTTTCCCTAGGTCATTCTGGTTAAGCGTTTGGAGCAGCAGAATTGTGAAAAATTTTTTGCCTTCTCTACCATTTCTTGGCTTCAAACTCCCATATCTCGCGAACGGATTGACCTAACCCAAAAATTCCTATTGCATCTGAAAGTAGAAACTCGCCCGATTACAACGGTGTGTGTATTTTTTCCCTAGGCCATTCTGGTTAAGCGTTTGGAGCAGCAGAATTGCGAAAAATTTTTTGCCTTCTCAACCATTTCTTGGCTTGAAAGTCCCATATCTCGCGAACGGATTGACCTAACCCAAAAATTCCTATTTCACCTGAAAGTAGAAACTCGCCCGATTACAACGGTATGTGTATTTTTTTCCTAGGCCATACTGGTTAAGCGTTTGGAGCAGCAGAAGTGCGAAAAATTTGTTGTCTTCTCAACCATTTCTTAGCTTCAAACTCCCATATCTCGCGAACGGAATGAGGTAACCCAAAATTTCCTATTGCATCTGAAAGTAGAAACTCGCCCGATTACAAAGGTATGTGTATTTTTTCCCTAGGCCATTCTGGTTAAGCGTTTGGAGCAGCAGAATTGCGAAAAATTTTTTGCCTTCTCAACCATTTCTTGGCTTCAAAGTCCCATATCTCGCGAACGGATTGACCTAACCCAAAAATTCCTATTGCATCTGAAAGTAGAAACTCGCCCGATTACAACGGTATGTGTATTTTTTCCCTAGGTCATTCTGGTTAAGCGTTTGGAGCAGCAGTATTGTGAAAAATTTTTTGCCTTCTCTACCATTTCTTGGCTTCAAACTCCCATATCTCGCGAACGGATTGACCTAACCCAAAAATTCCTATTGCATCTGAAAGTAGAAACTCGCCCGATTACAACGGTATGTGTATTTTTTCCCTAGGTCATTCTGGTTAAGCGTTTGGAGCAGCAGAATTGTGAAAAATTTTTTGCCTTCTCTACCATTTCTTGGCTTCAAACTCCCATATCTCGCGAACGGATTGACCTAACCCAAAAATTCCTATTGCATCTGAAAGTAGAAACTCGCCCGATTACAAGAGTATGTGCATTTTTTCCCTAGGCCATTCTGGTTAAGCGTTTGGAGCAGCAGAATTGCGAAAATTTTTTGCTTTCCCAAGCATTTCTTGGCTTCAAACTCCCATATCTCGCGAACGGATTGACCTAACACAAAATTTCCTATTGCATCTGAAAGTAGAAACTCGCCCGATTACAACGGTATGTGTATTTTTTCCCTAGGCCATTCTGGTTAAGCGTTTGGAGCAGCAGAATTGCGAAAAATTTTTTGCCTTCTCTACCATTTCTTGGCTTCAAACTCCCATATTTCGCGAACGGCTTGACCTAACCCAAAAATTCCTATTTCATCTGAAAGTAGAAACTGGCCCGATTACAACGGCATGTGTATTTTTTCCCTAGGCCATTCTGGTTAAGCGTTTGGAGCAGCAGAATTGCGAAAAATTTTTTGCCTTCTCAACCATTTCTTGGCTTCAAACTCCCATATCTCGCGAACGGATTGACCTAACCCAAAAATTCCTGTTGCATCTGAAAGTAGAAACTCGCCCGATTACAGCGGTATGTATATTTTCTCCCTAGGCCATTCTGGTTAAGCGTTTGGAGCAGCAGAATTGCGAAAAATTTTTTGCCTTCTCAACCATTTCTTGGCTTCAAACTCCCATATCTCGCGAACGGATTGACCTAACCCAAAAATTCCTGTTGCATCTGAAAGTAGAAACTCACCCGATTACAACGGTATGTGTATTTTTTCCATAGGCCATTCTGGTTAAGCGTTTGGAGCAGCAGAATTGCGAAAAATTTTTTGTCTTCTCAACCATTTCTTGGCTTCAAACTCCCATATCTCGCGAACGGATTGACCTAACCCAAAAATTCCTGTTGCATCTGAAATTAGAAACTCGCCCGATTACAACGGTATGTGTATTTTTTCCATAGGCCATTCTGGTTAAGCGTTTGGAGCAGCAGAATTGCGAAAAATTTTTTGTCTTCTCAACCATTTCTTGGCTTCAAACTCCCATATCTCGCGGACGGATTGACCTAACCCAATAATTCCTCTTGCGTGTGAAAGTAGAAACTCGCCCGATTACAACGGTACGTGTATTTTTTCCCTAGCCCATTCTGGTTAAGCGTTTGGAGCAGCAGAATTGCGAAAAATTTGTTGTCTTCTCAACCATTTCTTAGCTTCAAACCCCCATACCTCGCGAACGGATTGAAGTAACCCAAAATTTCCTATTGCATCTGAAAGTAGAAACTCGCCCGATTACAATGGTATGTGTATTTTTTCCCTAGGCCATTCTGGTTAAGCGTTTGGAGCAGCAGAATTGCGAAAAATTTTTTGCCTTCTCAACCATTTCTTGGCTTCAAACTCCCATATATCGCGAACGGATTGACCTAACCCAAAAATTCCTGTTGCATCTGAAAGTAGAAACTCGCCCGATTACAACGGTATGTGTATTTTTTCCATAGGCCATTCTGGTTAAGCGTTTGGAGCAGCAGAATTGCGAAAAATTTTTTGTCTTCTCAACCATTTCTTGGCTTCAAACTCCCATATCTCGCGGACGGATTGACCTAACCCAAAAATTCCTCTTGCGTGTGAAAGTAGAAACTCGCCCGATTACAACGGTACGTGTATTTTTTCCCTAGCCCATTCTGGTTAAGCGTTTGGAGCAGCAGAATTGCGAAAAATTTGTTGTCTTCTCAACCATTTCTTAGCTTCAAACTCCCATACCTCGCGAACGGATTGACGTAACCCAAAATTTCCTATTGCATCTGAAAGTAGAAACTCGCCCGATTACAACGGTATGTGTATTTTTTCCCTAGGCCATTCTGGTTAAGCGTTTGGAGCAGCAGAATTGCGAAAAATTTTTTGCCTTCTCAACCATTTCTTGGCTTCAAAGTCTCATATCTCGCGAAGGGACTGACCTATCCCAAAAAATTCCTATTGCATCTGAAAGTAGAAACTCGCCCGATTACAACGGTATGTGTATTTTTTCCCTAGGCCATTCTGGTTAAGCGTTTGGAGCAGCAGAATTGCGAAAATTTTTTGCTTTCTCAAGCATTTCTTGGCTTCAAACTCCCATATCTCGCGAACGGATTGACCTAACCCAAAATTTCCTATTGCATCTGAAAGTAGAAACTCGCCCGATTACAACGGTATGTGTATTTTTTCCCTAGGCCATTCTGGTTAAGCGTTTGGAGCAGCAGAATTGCGAAAAATTTTTTGCCTTGTCTACCATTTCTTGGCTTCAAACTCCCATATCTCGCGAACGGCTTGACCTAACCCAAAAATTCCTATTTCATCTGAAAGTAGAAACTCGCCCGATTACAACGGTATGTGTATTTTTTCCCTAGGCCATTCTGGTTAAGCGTTTGGAGCAGCAGAATTGCGACAAATTTTTTGCCTTCTCAACTATTTCTTGGCTTCAAACTCCCATATCTCGCGAACGGATTGACCTAACCCAAAAATTCCTGTTGCATCTGAAAGTAGAAACTCGCCCGATTACAGCGGTATGTATATTTTCTCCCTAGGCCATTCTGGTTAAGCGTTTGGAGCAGCAGAATTGCGAAAAATTTTTTGCCTTCTCAACCATTTCTTGGCTTCAAACTCCCATATCTCGCGAACGGATTGACCTAACCCAAAAATTCCTGTTGCATCTGAAAGTAGAAACTCACCCGATTACAACGGTATGTGTATTTTTTCCATAGGCCATTCTGGTTAAGCGTTTGGAGCAGCAGAATTGCGAAAAATTTTTTGTCTTCTCAACCATTTCTTGGCTTCAAACTCCCATATCTCGCGAACGGATTGACCTAACCCAAAAATTCCTGTTGCATCTGAAAGTAGAAACTCGCCCGATTACAACGGTATGTGTATTTTTTCCATAGGCCATTCTGGTTAAGCGTTTGGAGCAGCAGAATTGCGAAAAATTTTTTGTCTTCTCAACCATTTCTTGGCTTCAAACTCCCATATCTCGCGGACGGATTGACCTAACCCAATAATTCCTCTTGCGTGTGAAAGTAGAAACTCGCCCGATTACAACGGTACGTGTATTTTTTCCCTAGCCCATTCTGGTTAAGCGTTTGGAGCAGCAGAATTGCGAAAAATTTGTTGTCTTCTCAACCATTTCTTAGCTTCAAACCCCCATACCTCGCGAACGGATTGACGTAACCCAAAATTCCCTATTGCATCTGAAAGTAGAAACTCGCCCGATTACAACGGTATGTGTATTTTTTCCCTAGGCCATTCTGGTTAAGCGTTTGGAGCAGCAGAATTGCGAAAAATTTTTTGCCTTCTCAACCATTTCTTGGCTTCAAACTCCCATATATCGCGAACGGATTGACCTAACCCAAAAATTCCTGTTGCATCTGAAAGTAGAAACTCGCCCGATTACAACGGTATGTGTATTTTTTCCATAGGCCATTCTGGTTAAGCGTTTGGAGCAGCAGAATTGCGAAAAATTTTTTGTCTTCTCAACCATTTCTTGGCTTCAAACTGCCATATCTCGCGGACGGATTGACCTAACCCAAAAATTCCTCTTGCGTGTGAAAGTAGAAACTCGCCCGATTACAACGGTACGTGTATTTTTTCCCTAGCCCATTCTGGTTAAGCGTTTGGAGCAGCAGAATTGCGAAAAATTTGTTGTCTTCTCAACCATTTCTTAGCTTCAAACCCCCATACCTCGCGAACGGATTGACGTAACCCAAAATTTCCTATTGCATCTGAAAGTAGAAACTCGCCCGATTACAATGGTATGTGTATTTTTTCCCTAGGCCATTCTGGTTAAGCGTTTGGAGCAGCAGAATTGCGAAAAATTTTTTGCCTTCTCAACCATTTCTTGGCTTCAAACTCCCATATATCGCGAACGGATTGACCTAACCCAAAAATTCCTGTTGCATCTGAAAGTAGAAACTCGCCCGATTACCACGGTATGTGTATTTTTTCCATAGGCCATTCTGGTTAAGCGTTTGGAGCAGCAGAATTGCGAAAAATTTTTTGTCTTCTCAACCATTTCTTGGCTTCAAACTCCCATATCTCGCGAACGGATTGACCTAACCCAAAATTTCCTATTGCATCTGAAAGTAGAAACTCGCCCGATTACAACGGTATGTGTATTTTTTCCCTAGGCCATTCTGGTTAAGCGTTTGGAACAGCAGAATTGCGAAAAATTTTTTGCCTTCTCTACCATTTCTTGGCTTCAAACTCCCATATCTCGCGAACGGCTTGACCTAACCCAAAAATTCCTATTTCATCTGAAAGTAGAAACTCGCCCGATTACAACGGTATGTGTATTTTTTCCCTACGCCATTCTGGTTAAGCGTTTGGAGCAGCAGAATTGCGAAAAATTTTTTGCCTTCTCAACCATTTCTTGGCTTCAAACTCCCATATCTCGCGAACGGATTGACCTAACCCAAAATTCCTGTTGCATCTGAAAGTAGAAACTCACCCGATTACAACGGTATGTGTATTTTTTCCATAGGCCATTCTGGTTAAGCGTTTGGAGCAGCAGAATTGCGAAAAATTTTTTGTCTTCTCAACCATTTCTTGGCTTCAAACTCCCATATCTCGCGAACGGATTGACCTAACCCAAAAATTCCTGTTGCATCTGAAAGTAGAAACTCGCCCGATTACAACGGTATGTGTATTTTTTCCATAGGCCATTCTGGTTAAGCGTTTGGAGCAGCAGAATTGCGAAAAATTTTTTGTCTTCTCAACCATTTCTTGGCTTCAAACTCCCATATCTCGCGGACGGATTGACCTAACCCAATAATTCCTCTTGCGTGTGAAAGTAGAAACTCGCCCGATTACAACGGTACGCGTATTTTTTCCCTAGCCCATTCTGGTTAAGCGTTTGGAGCAGCAGAATTGCGAAAAATTTGTTGTCTTCTCAACCATTTCTTAGCTTCAAACCCCCATACCTCGCGAACGGATTGACGTAACCCAAAATTTCCTATTGCATCTGAAAGTAGAAACTCGCCCGATTACAACGGTATGTGTATTTTTTCCATAGGCCATTCTGGTTAAGCGTTTGGAGCAGCAGAATTGCGAAAAATTTTTTGTCTTCTCAACCATTTCTTGGCTTCAAACTCCCATATCTCGCGGACGGATTGACCTATCCCAAAAATTCCTCTTGCGTGTGAAAGTAGAAACTCGCCCGATTACAACGGTACGTGTATTTTTTCCCTAGCCCATTCTGGTTAAGCGTTTGGAGCAGCAGAATTGCGAAAAATTTGTTGTCTTCTCAACCATTTCTTAGCTTCAAACTCCCATACCTCGCGAACGGATTGACGTAACCCAAAATTTCCTATTGCATCTAAAAGTAGAAACTCGCCCGATTACAACGGTATGTGTATTTTTTCCCTAGGCCATTCTGGTTAAGCGTTTGGAGCAGCAGAATTGCGAAAAATTTTTTGCCTTCTCAACCATTTCTTGGCTTCAAAGTCTCATATCTCGCGAACGGACTGACCTATCCCAAAAATTCCTATTGCATCTGAAAGTAGAAACTCGCCCGATTACAACGGTATGTGTATTTTTTCCCTAGGCCATTCTGGTTAAGCGTTTGGAGCAGCAGAAGTGCGAAAAATTTGTTGTCTTCTCAACCATTTCTTAGCTTCAAACTCCCATATCTCGCGAACGGATTGACGTAACCCAAAATTTCCTATTGCATCTGAAAGTAGAAACTCGCCCGATTACAACGGTATGTGTATTTTTTCCATAGGCCATTCTGGTTAAGCGTTTGGAGCAGCAGAATTGCGAAAAATTTTTTGCCTTCTCAACCATTTCTTGGCTTCAAAGTCTCATATCTCGCGAACGGACTGACCTATCCCAAAAATTCCTATTGCATCTGAAAGTAGAAACTCGCCCGATTACAACGGTATGTGTATTTTTTCCCTAGGCCATTCTGGTTAAGCGTTTGGAGCAGCAGAAGTGCGAAAAATTTGTTGTCTTCTCAACCATTTCTTAGCTTCAAACTGCCATATCTCGCGAACGGATGGACCTAACCCAAAAAGTCCTATTACATCTGAAAGTATAAACTCGCCCGACTACAGCGGTATGTGTATTTTTTTCCTAGACCATTCTGTTTAAGCGTTTGGAGCAGCAGAAGTGCGAAAAATTTTTTGCCTTCTCAACCATTTCTTGGCTTCAAACTGCCATATCTCGCGAACGGATAGACCTAACCCAAAAATTCCTGTTGCGTGTGAAAGTAGAAACTCGCCCGATTACAACGGTATGTGTATTTTTTCCCTAGTCCATTCTGGTTAAGCGTTTGGAGCAGCAGAAGTGCGAAAAATTTGTTGTCTTCTCAACCATTTCTTAGCTTCAAACTCCCATATCTCGCGAACGGATTGACGTAACCCAAAATTTCCTATTGCATCTGAAAGTAGAAACTCGCCCCATTACAACGGTATGTGTATTTTTTCCCTAGGCCATTCTGGTTAAGCGTTCGGAGCAGCAGAATTGCGAAAAATTTTTTGCCTTCGCAACCATTTCTTGTCTTCAAACTGCCATATCTCGCGAACGGATTGACCTAACCCAAAAATTCCTATTGCATCTGAAAGTAGAAACTCGCCCGATTACAACGGTGTGTGTATTTTTTCCCTAGGCCATTCTGGTTAAGCGTTTGGAGCAGCAGAATTGCGAAAAATTTTTTGCCTTCTCAACCATTTCTTGGCTTCAAAGTCCCATATCTCGCGAACGGATTGACCTAACCCAAAAATTCCTATTTCACCTGAAAGTAGAAACTCGCCCGATTACAACGGTATGTGTATTTTTTTCCTAGGCCATACTGGTTAAGCGTTTGGAGCAGCAGAAGTGCGAAAAATTTGTTGTCTTCTCAACCATTTCTTAGCTTCAAACTCCCATATCTCGCGAACGGAATGAGGTAACCCAAAATTTCCTATTGCATCTGAAAGTAGAAACTCGCCCGATTACAAAGGTATGTGTATTTTTTCCCTAGGCCATTCTGGTTAAGCGTTTGGAGCAGCAGAATTGCGAAAAATTTTTTGCCTTCTCAACCATTTCTTGGCTTCAAAGTCCCATATCTCGCGAACGGATTGACCTAACCCAAAAATTCCTATTGCATCTGAAAGTAGAAACTCGCCCGATTACAACGGTATGTGTATTTTTTCCCTAGGTCATTCTGGTTAAGCGTTTGGAGCAGCAGTATTGTGAAAAATTTTTTGCCTTCTCTACCATTTCTTGGCTTCAAACTCCCATATCTCGCGAACGGATTGACCTAACCCAAAAATTCCTATTGCATCTGAAAGTAGAAACTCGCCCGATTACAACGGTATGTGTATTTTTTCCCTAGGTCATTCTGGTTAAGCGTTTGGAGCAGCAGAATTGTGAAAAATTTTTTGCCTTCTCTACCATTTCTTGGCTTCAAACTCCCATATCTCGCGAACGGATTGACCTAACCCAAAAATTCCTATTGCATCTGAAAGTAGAAACTCGCCCGATTACAAGAGTATGTGCATTTTTTCCCTAGGCCATTCTGGTTAAGCGTTTGGAGCAGCAGAATTGCGAAAATTTTTTGCTTTCCCAAGCATTTCTTGGCTTCAAACTCCCATATCTCGCGAACGGATTGACCTAACACAAAATTTCCTATTGCATCTGAAAGTAGAAACTCGCCCGATTACAACGGTATGTGTATTTTTTCCCTAGGCCATTCTGGTTAAGCGTTTGGAGCAGCAGAATTGCGAAAAATTTTTTGCCTTCTCTACCATTTCTTGGCTTCAAACTCCCATATTTCGCGAACGGCTTGACCTAACCCAAAAATTCCTATTTCATCTGAAAGTAGAAACTGGCCCGATTACAACGGCATGTGTATTTTTTCCCTAGGCCATTCTGGTTAAGCGTTTGGAGCAGCAGAATTGCGAAAAATTTTTTGCCTTCTCAACCATTTCTTGGCTTCAAACTCCCATATCTCGCGAACGGATTGACCTAACCCAAAAATTCCTGTTGCATCTGAAAGTAGAAACTCGCCCGATTACAGCGGTATGTATATTTTCTCCCTAGGCCATTCTGGTTAAGCGTTTGGAGCAGCAGAATTGCGAAAAATTTTTTGCCTTCTCAACCATTTCTTGGCTTCAAACTCCCATATCTCGCGAACGGATTGACCTAACCCAAAAATTCCTGTTGCATCTGAAAGTAGAAACTCACCCGATTACAACGGTATGTGTATTTTTTCCATAGGCCATTCTGGTTAAGCGTTTGGAGCAGCAGAATTGCGAAAAATTTTTTGTCTTCTCAACCATTTCTTGGCTTCAAACTCCCATATCTCGCGAACGGATTGACCTAACCCAAAAATTCCTGTTGCATCTGAAATTAGAAACTCGCCCGATTACAACGGTATGTGTATTTTTTCCATAGGCCATTCTGGTTAAGCGTTTGGAGCAGCAGAATTGCGAAAAATTTTTTGTCTTCTCAACCATTTCTTGGCTTCAAACTCCCATATCTCGCGGACGGATTGACCTAACCCAATAATTCCTCTTGCGTGTGAAAGTAGAAACTCGCCCGATTACAACGGTACGTGTATTTTTTCCCTAGCCCATTCTGGTTAAGCGTTTGGAGCAGCAGAATTGCGAAAAATTTGTTGTCTTCTCAACCATTTCTTAGCTTCAAACCCCCATACCTCGCGAACGGATTGAAGTAACCCAAAATTTCCTATTGCATCTGAAAGTAGAAACTCGCCCGATTACAATGGTATGTGTATTTTTTCCCTAGGCCATTCTGGTTAAGCGTTTGGAGCAGCAGAATTGCGAAAAATTTTTTGCCTTCTCAACCATTTCTTGGCTTCAAACTCCCATATATCGCGAACGGATTGACCTAACCCAAAAATTCCTGTTGCATCTGAAAGTAGAAACTCGCCCGATTACAACGGTATGTGTATTTTTTCCATAGGCCATTCTGGTTAAGCGTTTGGAGCAGCAGAATTGCGAAAAATTTTTTGTCTTCTCAACCATTTCTTGGCTTCAAACTCCCATATCTCGCGGACGGATTGACCTAACCCAAAAATTCCTGTTGCATCTGAAAGTAGAAACTCGCCCGATTACAGCGGTATGTATATTTTCTCCCTAGGCCATTCTGGTTAAGCGTTTGGAGCAGCAGAATTGCGAAAAATTTTTTGCCTTCTCAACCATTTCTTGGCTTCAAACTCCCATATCTCGCGAACGGATTGACCTAACCCAAAAATTCCTGTTGCATCTGAAATTAGAAACTCGCCCGATTACAACGGTATGTGTATTTTTTCCATAGGCCATTCTGGTTAAGCGTTTGGAGCAGCAGAATTGCGAAAAATTTTTTGTCTTCTCAACCATTTCTTGGCTTCAAACTCCCATATCTCGCGGACGGATTGACCTAACCCAATAATTCCTCTTGCGTGTGAAAGTAGAAACTCGCCCGATTACAACGGTACGTGTATTTTTTCCCTAGCCCATTCTGGTTAAGCGTTTGGAGCAGCAGAATTGCGAAAAATTTGTTGTCTTCTCAACCATTTCTTAGCTTCAAACCCCCATACCTCGCGAACGGATTGAAGTAACCCAAAATTTCCTATTGCATCTGAAAGTAGAAACTCGCCCGATTACAATGGTATGTGTATTTTTTCCCTAGGCCATTCTGGTTAAGCGTTTGGAGCAGCAGAATTGCGAAAAATTTTTTGCCTTCTCAACCATTTCTTGGCTTCAAACTCCCATATATCGCGAACGGATTGACCTAACCCAAAAATTCCTGTTGCATCTGAAAGTAGAAACTCGCCCGATTACAACGGTATGTGTATTTTTTCCAAAGGCCATTCTGGTTAAGCGTTTGGAGCAGCAGAATTGCGAAAAATTTTTTGTCTTCTCAACCATTTCTTGGCTTCAAACTCCCATATCTCGCGGACGGATTGACCTAACCCAAAAATTCCTCTTGCGTGTGAAAGTAGAAACTCGCCCGATTACAACGGTACGTGTATTTTTTCCCTAGCCCATTCTGGTTAAGCGTTTGGAGCAGCAGAATTGCGAAAAATTTGTTGTCTTCTCAACCATTTCTTAGCTTCAAACCCCCATACCTCGCGAACGGATTGAAGCAACCCAAAATTTCCTATTGCATCTGAAAGTAGAAACTCGCCCGATTACAATGGTATGTGTATTTTTTCCCTATGCCATTCTGGTTAAGCGTTTGGAGCAGCAGAATTGCGAAAAATTTTTTGCCTTCTCAACCATTTCTTGGCTTCAAACTCCCATATATCGCGAACGGATTGACCTAACCCAAAAATTCCTGTTGCATCTGAAAGTAGAAACTCGCCCGATTACAACGGTATGTGTATTTTTTCCCTAGGCCATTCTGGTTAAGCGTTCGGAGCAGCAGAATTGCGAAAAATTTTTTGCCTTCTCAACCATTTCTTGTCTTCAAACTCCCATATCTCGCGAACGGATCGACCTAACCCAAAAATTCCTATTGCATCTGAAAGTAGATACTCGCCCGATTACAACGGTGAGTGTATTTTTTCCCTAGGCCATTCTGGTTAAGCGTTTGGGGCAGCAGAATTGCGAAAAGTTTTTTGCCTTCTCAACCATTTCTTGGCTTCAAAGTCCCATATCTCGCGAACGGATTGACCTAACCCAAAAATTCCTATTGCATCTGAAAGTAGAAACTCGCCCGATTATAACGGTATGTGTATTTTTTCCCTAGGTCATTCTGGTTAAGCGTTTGGAGCAGCAGAATTGTGAAAAATTTTTTGCCTTCTCTACCATTTCTTGGCTTCAAACTCCCATATCTCGCGAACGGATTGACCTAACCCAAAAATACCTATTGCATCTGAAAGTAGAAACTCGCCCGATTACAAGGGTATGTGTATTTTTTCCCAAGGCCATTCTGGTTAAGCGTTTGGAGCAGCAGAATTGCGAAAAATTTTTTGCTTTCTCAAGCATTTCTTGTCTTCAAACTCTCATATCTCGCGAACGGATTGACCTAACCCAAAAATTCCTATTGCATCTGAAAGTAGAAACTCGCCCGATTACAACGGTGTGTGTATTTTTCCCCTAGGCCATTCTGGTTAAGCGTTTGGAGCAGCAGAATTGCGAAAAATTAGTTGCCTTCTCAACCATTTCTTGGCTATAAACTCCCATATCTCGCGAACGGATTGACCTAACCCAAAAACTTCTATTGCATCTGAAAGTAGAAACTCGCCCGATTACAACGGTATGTTTATTTTTTCCCTAGGCCATTCTGGTTAAGCGTTTGGAGCAGCAGAATTGCGAAAAATTTGTTGTCTTCTCAACCATTTCTTAGCTTCAAACTCCCATACCTCGCGAACGGATTGACGTAACCCAAAATTTCCTATTGCATCTGAAAGTAGAAACTCGCCCGATTACAACGGTATGTGTATTTTTTCCCTAGGCCATTCTGGTTAAGCGTTTGGATCTGCAGAATTGCGAAAAATTGTATGCCTTCTCAACCATTTCTTGGCTTCAAACTCCCATATCTCGCGAACGGATTGACATATCCCAAAAATTCCTATTGCATCTGAAAGTAGAAACTCGCAAGATTACAACGGTATGTGTATTTTTTCCCTAGGCCATTCTGGTTAAGCGTTTGGAGCAGCAGAATTGCGAAAAATTTTTTGCCTTCTCAACCATTTCTTGGCTTCAAACTGCCATATCTCGCGAACGGATGGACCTAACCCAAAAATTCCAATTGCATCTGAAAGTATAAACTCGCCCGGCTACAGCGGTATGTGTATTTTTTCCCTAGGGCAATCTGGTTAAGCGTTTGGATCTGCAGAATTGCGAAAAATTGTATGCCTTCTCAACCATTTCTTGGCTTCAAACTCCCATATCTCGCGAACGGATAGACCTAACCCAAAAATTCCTGTCGCGTGTGAAAGTAGAAACTCGCCCGATTACAACGGTATGTGTATTTTTTCCCTAGGCCATTCTGATTAAGCGTTTGGAGCAGCAGAATTGCGAAAAATTAGTTGCCTTCTCAACCATTTCTTGGCTACAAACTCCCATATCTCGCGAACGGATTGACCTAACCCAAAATTTCCTATTGCATCTGAAAGTAGAAACTCGCCCGATTACAACGGTATGTGTATTTTTTCCCTAGGCCATTCTGGTTAAGCGTTTGGAGCAGCAGAATTGCGAAAAATTTTTTGCCTTGTCTACCATTTCTTGGCTTCAAACTCCCATATCTCGCGAACGGCTTGACCTAACCCAAAAATTCCTATTTCATCTGAAAGTAGAAACTCGCCCGATTACAACGGTATGTGTATTTTTTCCCTAGGCCATTCTGGTTAAGCGTTTGGAGCAGCAGAATTGCGACAAATTTTTTGCCTTCTCAACCATTTCTTGGCTTCAAACTCCCATATCTCGCGAACGGATTGACCTAACCCAAAAATTCCTGTTGCATCTGAAAGTAGAAACTCGCCCGATTACAGCGGTATGTATATTTTCTCCCTAGGCCATTCTGGTTAAGCGTTTGGAGCAGCAGAATTGCGAAAAATTTTTTGCCTTCTCAACCATTTCTTGGCTTCAAACTCCCATATCTCGCGAACGGATTGACCTAACCCAAAAATTCCTGTTGCATCTGAAAGTAGAAACTCACCCGATTACAACGGTATGTGTATTTTTTCCATAGGCCATTCTGGTTAAGCGTTTGGAGCAGCAGAATTGCGAAAAATTTTTTGCCTTCTCAACCATTTCTTGGCTTCAAACTCCCATATATCGCGAACGGATTGACCTAACCCAAAAATTCCTGTTGCATCTGAAAGTAGAAACTCGCCCGATTACAACGGTATGTGTATTTTTTCCATAGGCCATTCTGGTTAAGCGTTTGGAGCAGCAGAATTGCGAAAAATTTTTTGTCTTCTCAACCATTTCTTGGCTTCAAACTGCCATATCTCGCGGACGGATTGACCTAACCCAAAAATTCCTCTTGCGTGTGAAAGTAGAAACTCGCCCGATTACAACGGTACGTGTATTTTTTCCCTAGCCCATTCTGGTTAAGCGTTTGGAGCAGCAGAATTGCGAAAAATTTGTTGTCTTCTCAACCATTTCTTAGCTTCAAACCCCCATACCTCGCGAACGGATTGACGTAACCCAAAATTCCCTATTGCATCTGAAAGTAGAAACTCGCCCGATTACAACGGTATGTGTATTTTTTCCCTAGGCCATTCTGGTTAAGCGTTTGGAGCAGCAGAATTGCGAAAAATTTTTTGCCTTCTCAACCATTTCTTGGCTTCAAACTCCCATATATCGCGAACGGATTGACCTAACCCAAAAATTCCTGTTGCATCTGAAAGTAGAAACTCGCCCGATTACAGCGGTATGTATATTTTCTCCCTAGGCCATTCTGGTTAAGCGTTTGGAGCAGCAGAATTGCGAAAAATTTTTTGCCTTCTCAACCATTTCTTGGCTTCAAACTCCCATATCTCGCGAACGGATTGACCTAACCCAAAAATTCCTGTTGCATCTGAAAGTAGAAACTCACCCGATTACAACGGTATGTGTATTTTTTCCATAGGCCATTCTGGTTAAGCGTTTGGAGCAGCAGAATTGCGAAAAATTTTTTGTCTTCTCAACCATTTCTTGGCTTCAAACTCCCATATCTCGCGAACGGATTGACCTAACCCAAAAATTCCTGTTGCATCTGAAAGTAGAAACTCGCCCGATTACAACGGTATGTGTATTTTTTCCATAGGCCATTCTGGTTAAGCGTTTGGAGCAGCAGAATTGCGAAAAATTTTTTGTCTTCTCAACCATTTCTTGGCTTCAAACTCCCATATCTCGCGGACGGATTGACCTAACCCAATAATTCCTCTTGCGTGTGAAAGTAGAAACTCGCCCGATTACAACGGTACGTGTATTTTTTCCCTAGCCCATTCTGGTTAAGCGTTTGGAGCAGCAGAATTGCGAAAAATTTGTTGTCTTCTCAACCATTTCTTAGCTTCAAACCCCCATACCTCGCGAACGGATTGACGTAACCCAAAATTCCCTATTGCATCTGAAAGTAGAAACTCGCCCGATTACAACGGTATGTGTATTTTTTCCCTAGGCCATTCTGGTTAAGCGTTTGGAGCAGCAGAATTGCGAAAAATTTTTTGCCTTCTCAACCATTTCTTGGCTTCAAACTCCCATATATCGCGAACGGATTGACCTAACCCAAAAATTCCTGTTGCATCTGAAAGTAGAAAATCGCCCGATTACAACGGTATGTGTATTTTTTCCATAGGCCATTCTGGTTAAGCGTTTGGAGCAGCAGAATTGCGAAAAATTTTTTGTCTTCTCAACCATTTCTTGGCTTCAAACTGCCATATCTCGCGGACGGATTGACCTAACCCAAAAATTCCTCTTGCGTGTGAAAGTAGAAACTCGCCCGATTACAACGGTACGTGTATTTTTTCCCTAGCCCATTCTGGTTAAGCGTTTGGAGCAGCAGAATTGCGAAAAATTTGTTGTCTTCTCAACCATTTCTTAGCTTCAAACCCCCATACCTCGCGAACGGATTGACGTAACCCAAAATTTCCTATTGCATCTGAAAGTAGAAACTCGCCCGATTACAATGGTATGTGTATTTTTTCCCTAGGCCATTCTGGTTAAGCGTTTGGAGCAGCAGAATTGCGAAAAATTTTTTGCCTTCTCAACCATTTCTTGGCTTCAAACTCCCATATATCGCGAACGGATTGACCTAACCCAAAAATTCCTGTTGCATCTGAAAGTAGAAACTCGCCCGATTACCACGGTATGTGTATTTTTTCCATAGGCCATTCTGGTTAAGCGTTTGGAGCAGCAGAATTGCGAAAAATTTTTTGTCTTCTCAACCATTTCTTGGCTTCAAACTCCCATATCTCGCGAACGGATTGACCTAACCCAAAATTTCCTATTGCATCTGAAAGTAGAAACTCGCCCGATTACAACGGTATGTGTATTTTTTCCCTAGGCCATTCTGGTTAAGCGTTTGGAACAGCAGAATTGCGAAAAATTTTTTGCCTTCTCTACCATTTCTTGGCTTCAAACTCCCATATCTCGCGAACGGCTTGACCTAACCCAAAAATTCCTATTTCATCTGAAAGTAGAAACTCGCCCGATTACAACGGTATGTGTATTTTTTCCCTACGCCATTCTGGTTAAGCGTTTGGAGCAGCAGAATTGCGAAAAATTTTTTGCCTTCTCAACCATTTCTTGGCTTCAAACTCCCATATCTCGCGAACGGATTGACCTAACCCAAAATTCCTGTTGCATCTGAAAGTAGAAACTCACCCGATTACAACGGTATGTGTATTTTTTCCATAGGCCATTCTGGTTAAGCGTTTGGAGCAGCAGAATTGCGAAAAATTTTTTGTCTTCTCAACCATTTCTTGGCTTCAAACTCCCATATCTCGCGAACGGATTGACCTAACCCAAAAATTCCTGTTGCATCTGAAAGTAGAAACTCGCCCGATTACAACGGTATGTGTATTTTTTCCATAGGCCATTCTGGTTAAGCGTTTGGAGCAGCAGAATTGCGAAAAATTTTTTGTCTTCTCAACCATTTCTTGGCTTCAAACTCCCATATCTCGCGGACGGATTGACCTAACCCAATAATTCCTCTTGCGTGTGAAAGTAGAAACTCGCCCGATTACAACGGTACGCGTATTTTTTCCCTAGCCCATTCTGGTTAAGCGTTTGGAGCAGCAGAATTGCGAAAAATTTGTTGTCTTCTCAACCATTTCTTAGCTTCAAACCCCCATACCTCGCGAACGGATTGACGTAACCCAAAATTTCCTATTGCATCTGAAAGTAGAAACTCGCCCGATTACAACGGTATGTGTATTTTTTCCATAGGCCATTCTGGTTAAGCGTTTGGAGCAGCAGAATTGCGAAAAATTTTTTGTCTTCTCAACCATTTCTTGGCTTCAAACTCCCATATCTCGCGGACGGATTGACCTATCCCAAAAATTCCTCTTGCGTGTGAAAGTAGAAACTCGCCCGATTACAACGGTACGTGTATTTTTTCCCTAGCCCATTCTGGTTAAGCGTTTGGAGCAGCAGAATTGCGAAAAATTTGTTGTCTTCTCAACCATTTCTTAGCTTCAAACTCCCATACCTCGCGAACGGATTGACGTAACCCAAAATTTCCTATTGCATCTAAAAGTAGAAACTCGCCCGATTACAACGGTATGTGTATTTTTTCCCTAGGCCATTCTGGTTAAGCGTTTGGAGCAGCAGAATTGCGAAAAATTTTTTGCCTTCTCAACCATTTCTTGGCTTCAAAGTCTCATATCTCGCGAACGGACTGACCTATCCCAAAAATTCCTATTGCATCTGAAAGTAGAAACTCGCCCGATTACAACGGTATGTGTATTTTTTCCCTAGGCCATTCTGGTTAAGCGTTTGGAGCAGCAGAAGTGCGAAAAATTTGTTGTCTTCTCAACCATTTCTTAGCTTCAAACTCCCATATCTCGCGAACGGATTGACGTAACCCAAAATTTCCTATTGCATCTGAAAGTAGAAACTCGCCCGATTACAACGGTATGTGTATTTTTTCCATAGGCCATTCTGGTTAAGCGTTTGGAGCAGCAGAATTGCGAAAAATTTTTTGCCTTCTCAACCATTTCTTGGCTTCAAAGTCTCATATCTCGCGAACGGACTGACCTATCCCAAAAATTCCTATTGCATCTGAAAGTAGAAACTCGCCCGATTACAACGGTATGTGTATTTTTTCCCTAGGCCATTCTGGTTAAGCGTTTGGAGCAGCAGAAGTGCGAAAAATTTGTTGTCTTCTCAACCATTTCTTAGCTTCAAACTCCCATATCTCGCGAACGGATTGACCTAACCCAAAAATTCCTGTTGCATCTGAAAGTAGAAACTCACCCGATTACAACGGTATGTGTATTTTTTCCATAGGCCATTCTGGTTAAGCGTTTGGAGCAGCAGAATTGCGAAAAATTTTTTGTCTTCTCAACCATTTCTTGGCTTCAAACTCCCATATCTCGCGAACGGATTGACCTAACCCAAAAATTCCTGTTGCATCTGAAAGTAGAAACTCGCCCGATTACAACGGTATGTGTATTTTTTCCATAGGCCATTCTGGTTAAGCGTTTGGAGCAGCAGAATTGCGAAAAATTTTTTGTCTTCTCAACCATTTCTTGGCTTCAAACTCCCATATCTCGCGGACGGATTGACCTAACCCAATAATTCCTCTTGCGTGTGAAAGTAGAAACTCGCCCGATTACAACGGTACGTGTATTTTTTCCCTAGCCCATTCTGGTTAAGCGTTTGGAGCAGCAGAATTGCGAAAAATTTGTTGTCTTCTCAACCATTTCTTAGCTTCAAACCCCCATACCTCGCGAACGGATTGAAGTAACCCAAAATTTCCTATTGCATCTGAAAGTAGAAACTCGCCCGATTACAATGGTATGTGTATTTTTTCCCTAGGCCATTCTGGTTAAGCGTTTGGAGCAGCAGAATTGCGAAAAATTTTTTGCCTTCTCAACCATTTCTTGGCTTCAAACTCCCATATATCGCGAACGGATTGACCTAACCCAAAAATTCCTGTTGCATCTGAAAGTAGAAACTCGCCCGATTACAACGGTATGTGTATTTTTTCCATAGACCATTCTGGTTAAGCGTTTGGAGCAGCAGAATTGCGAAAAATTTTTTGTCTTCTCAACCATTTCTTGGCTTCAAACTCCCATATCTCGCGGACGGATTGACCTAACCCAAAAATTCCTCTTGCGTGTGAAAGTAGAAACTCGCCCGATTACAACGGTACGTGTATTTTTTCCCTAGCCCATTCTGGTTAAGCGTTTGGAGCAGCAGAATTGCGAAAAATTTGTTGTCTTCTCAACCATTTCTTAGCTTCAAACTCCCATACCTCGCGAACGGATTGACGTAACCCAAAATTTCCTATTGCATCTGAAAGTAGAAACTCGCCCGATTACAACGGTATGTGTATTTTTTCCCTAGGCCATTCTGGTTAAGCGTTTGGAGCAGCAGAATTGCGAAAAATTTTTTGCCTCCTCAACCATTTCTTGGCTTCAAAGTCTCATATCTCGCGAACGGACTGACCTATCCCAAAAATTCCTATTGCATCTGAAAGTAGAAACTCGCCCGATTACAACGGTATGTGTATTTTTTCCCTAGGCCATTCTGGTTAAGCGTTTGGAGCAGCAGAAGTGCGAAAAATTTGTTGTCTTCTCAACCATTTCTTAGCTTCAAACTCCCATATCTCGCGAACGGATTGACCTAACCCAAAAATTCCTGTTGCATCTGAAAGTAGAAACTCACCCGATTACAACGGTATGTGTATTTTTTCCATAGGCCATTCTGGTTAAGCGTTTGGAGCAGCAGAATTGCGAAAAATTTTTTGTCTTCTCAACCATTTCTTGGCTTCAAACTCCCATATCTCGCGAACGGATTGACCTAACCCAAAAATTCCTGTTGCATCTGAAAGTAGAAACTCGCCCGATTACAACGGTATGTGTATTTTTTCCATAGGCCATTCTGGTTAAGCGTTTGGAGCAGCAGAATTGCGAAAAATTTTTTGTCTTCTCAACCATTTCTTGGCTTCAAACTCCCATATCTCGCGGACGGATTGACCTAACCCAATAATTCCTCTTGCGTGTGAAAGTAGAAACTCGCCCGATTACAACGGTACGTGTATTTTTTCCCTAGCCCATTCTGGTTAAGCGTTTGGAGCAGCAGAATTGCGAAAAATTTGTTGTCTTCTCAACCATTTCTTAGCTTCAAACCCCCATACCTCGCGAACGGATTGAAGTAACCCAAAATTTCCTATTGCATCTGAAAGTAGAAACTCGCCCGATTACAATGGTATGTGTATTTTTTCCCTAGGCCATTCTGGTTAAGCGTTTGGAGCAGCAGAATTGCGAAAAATTTTTTGCCTTCTCAACCATTTCTTGGCTTCAAACTCCCATATATCGCGAACGGATTGACCTAACCCAAAAATTCCTGTTGCATCTGAAAGTAGAAACTCGCCCGATTACAACGGTATGTGTATTTTTTCCATAGGCCATTCTGGTTAAGCGTTTGGAGCAGCAGAATTGCGAAAAATTTTTTGTCTTCTCAACCATTTCTTGGCTTCAAACTCCCATATCTCGCGGACGGATTGACCTAACCCAAAAATTCCTCTTGCGTGTGAAAGTAGAAACTCGCCCGATTACAACGGTACGTGTATTTTTTCCCTAGCCCATTCTGGTTAAGCGTTTGGAGCAGCAGAATTGCGAAAAATTTGTTGTCTTCTCAACCATTTCTTAGCTTCAAACTCCCATACCTCGCGAACGGATTGACGTAACCCAAAATTTCCTATTGCATCTGAAAGTAGAAACTCGCCCGATTACAACGGTATGTGTATTTTTTCCCTAGGCCATTCTGGTTAAGCGTTTGGAGCAGCAGAATTGCGAAAAATTTTTTGCCTTCTCAACCATTTCTTGGCTTCAAAGTCTCATATCTCGCGAACGGACTGACCTATCCCAAAAAATTCCTATTGCATCTGAAAGTAGAAACTCGCCCGATTACAACGGTATGTGTATTTTTTCCCTAGGCCATTCTGGTTAAGCGTTTGGAGCAGCAGAAGTGCGAAAAATTTGTTGTCTTCTCAACCATTTCTTAGCTTCAAACTCCCATATCTCGCGAACGGATTGACGTAACCCAAAATTTCCTATTGCATCTGAAAGTAGAAACTCGTCCGATTACAAAGGTATGTGTATTTTTTCCCTAGGCCATTCTGGTTAAGCGTTTGGAGCAGCAGAATTGCGAAAAATTTTTTGCCTTCTCAACCATTTCTTGGCTTCAAAGTCCCATATCTCGCGAACGGATTGACCTAACCCAAAAATTCCTATTGCATCTGAAAGTAGAAACTCGCCCGATTACAACGGTATGTGTATTTTTTCCCTAGGTCATTCTGGTTAAGCGTTTGGAGCAGCAGTATTGTGAAAAATTTTTTGCCTCCTCTACCATTTCTTGGCTTCAAACTCCCATATCTCGCGAACGGATTGACCTAACCCAAAAATTCCAATTGCATCTGAAAGTAGAAACTCGCCCGATTACAACGGTATGTGTATTTTTTCCCTAGGTCATTCTGGTTAAGCGTTTGGAGCAGCAGAATTGTGAAAAATTTTTTGCCTTCTCTACCATTTCTTGGCTTCAAACTCCAACATCTCGCGAACGGATTGACCGAACCCAAAAATTCCTTTTGCATCTGAAAGTAGAAACTCGCCCGATTACAAGAGTATGTGCATTTTTTCCCTAGGCCATTCTGGTTAAGCGTTTGGAGCAGCAGAATTGCGAAAATTTTTTGCTTTCTCAAGCATTTCTTGGCTTCAAACTCCCATATCTCGCGAACGGATTGACCTAACCCAAAATTTCCTATTGCATCTGAAAGTAGAAACTCGCCCGATTACAACGGTATGTGTATTTTTTCCCTAGGCCATTCTGGTTAAGCGTTTGGAGCAGCAGAATTGCGAAAAATTTTTTGCCTTGTCTACCATTTCTTGGCTTCAAACTCCCATATCTCGCGAACGGCTTGACCTAACCCAAAAATTCCTATTTCATCTGAAAGTAGAAACTCGCCCGATTACAACGGTATGTGTATTTTTTCCCTAGGCCATTCTGGTTAAGCGTTTGGAGCAGCAGAATTGCGACAAATTTTTTGCCTTCTCAACCGTTTCTTGGCTTCAAACTCCCATATCTCGCGAACGGATTGACCTAACCCAAAAATTCCTGTTGCATCTGAAAGTAGAAACTCGCCCGATTACAGCGGTATGTATATTTTCTCCCTAGGCCATTCTGGTTAAGCGTTTGGAGCAGCAGAATTGCGAAAAATTTTTTGCCTTCTCAACCATTTCTTGGCTTCAAACTCCCATATCTCGCGAACGGATTGACCTAACCCAAAAATTCCTGTTGCATCTGAAAGTAGAAACTCACCCGATTACAACGGTATGTGTATTTTTTCCATAGGCCATTCTGGTTAAGCGTTTGGAGCAGCAGAATTGCGAAAAATTTTTTGTCTTCTCAACCATTTCTTGGCTTCAAACTCCCATATCTCGCGAACGGATTGACCTAACCCAAAAATTCCTGTTGCATCTGAAAGTAGAAACTCGCCCGATTACAACGGTATGTGTATTTTTTCCATAGGGCATTCTGGTTAAGCGTTTGGAGCAGCAGAATTGCGAAAAATTTTTTGTCTTCTCAACCATTTCTTGGCTTCAAACTCCCATATCTCGCGGACGGATTGACCTAACCCAATAATTCCTCTTGCGTGTGAAAGTAGAAACTCGCCCGATTACAACGGTACGTGTATTTTTTCCCTAGCCCATTCTGGTTAAGCGTTTGGAGCAGCAGAATTGCGAAAAATTTGTTGTCTTCTCAACCATTTCTTAGCTTCAAACCCCCATACCTCGCGAACGGATTGACGTAACCCAAAATTCCCTATTGCATCTGAAAGTAGAAACTCGCCCGATTACAACGGTATGTGTATTTTTTCCCTAGGCCATTCTGGTTAAGCGTTTGGAGCAGCAGAATTGCGAAAAATTTTTTGCCTTCTCAACCATTTCTTGGCTTCAAACTCCCATATATCGCGAACGGATTGACCTAACCCAAAAATTCCTGTTGCATCTGAAAGTAGAAACTCGCCCGATTACAACGGTATGTGTATTTTTTCCATAGGCCATTCTGGTTAAGCGTTTGGAGCAGCAGAATTGCGAAAAATTTTTTGTCTTCTCAACCATTTCTTGGCTTCAAACTGCCATATCTCGCGGACGGATTGACCTAACCCAAAAATTCCTCTTGCGTGTGAAAGTAGAAACTCGCCCGATTACAACGGTACGTGTATTTTTTCCCTAGCCCATTCTGGTTAAGCGTTTGGAGAAGCAGAATTGCGAAAAATTTGTTGTCTTCTCAACCATTTCTTAGCTTCAAACCCCCATACCTCGCGAACGGATTGACGTAACCCAAAATTTCCTATTGCATCTGAAAGTAGAAACTCGCCCGATTACAATGGTATGTGTATTTTTTCCCTAGGCCATTCTGGTTAAGCGTTTGGAGCAGCAGAATTGCGAAAAATTTTTTGCCTTCTCAACCATTTCTTGGCTTCAAACTCCCATATATCGCGAACGGATTGACCTAACCCAAAAATTCCTGTTGCATCTGAAAGTAGAAACTCGCCCGATTACCACGGTATGTGTATTTTTTCCATAGGCCATTCTGGTTAAGCGTTTGGAGCAGCAGAATTGCGAAAAATTTTTTGTCTTCTCAACCATTTCTTGGCTTCAAACTCCCATATCTCGCGAACGGATTGACCTAACCCAAAATTTCCTATTGCATCTGAAAGTAGAAACTCGCCCGATTACAACGGTATGTGTATTTTTTCCATAGGCCATTCTGGTTAAGCGTTTGGAGCAGCAGAATTGCGAAAAATTTTTTGTCTTCTCAACCATTTCTTGGCTTCAAACTCCCATATCTCGCGGACGGATTGACCTAACCCAATAATTCCTCTTGCGTGTGAAAGTAGAAACTCGCCCGATTACAACGGTACGCGTATTTTTTCCCTAGCCCATTCTGGTTAAGCGTTTGGAGCAGCAGAATTGCGAAAAATTTGTTGTCTTCTCAACCATTTCTTAGCTTCAAACCCCCATACCTCGCGAACGGATTGACGTAACCCAAAATTTCCTATTGCATCTGAAAGTAGAAACTCGCCCGATTACAACGGTATGTGTATTTTTTCCATAGGCCATTCTGGTTAAGCGTTTGGAGCAGCAGAATTGCGAAAAATTTTTTGTCTTCTCAACCATTTCTTGGCTTCAAACTCCCATATCTCGCGGACGGATTGACCTATCCCAAAAATTCCTCTTGCGTGTGAAAGTAGAAACTCGCCCGATTACAACGGTACGTGTATTTTTTCCCTAGCCCATTCTGGTTAAGCGTTTGGAGCAGCAGAATTGCGAAAAATTTGTTGTCTTCTCAACCATTTCTTAGCTTCAAACTCCCATACCTCGCGAACGGATTGACGTAACCCAAAATTTCCTATTGCATCTAAAAGTAGAAACTCGCCCGATTACAACGGTATGTGTATTTTTTCCCTAGGCCATTCTGGTTAAGCGTTTGGAGCAGCAGAATTGCGAAAAATTTTTTGCCTTCTCAACCATTTCTTGGCTTCAAAGTCTCATATCTCGCGAACGGACTGACCTATCCCAAAAATTCCTATTGCATCTGAAAGTAGAAACTCGCCCGATTACAACGGTATGTGTATTTTTTCCCTAGGCCATTCTGGTTAAGCGTTTGGAGCAGCAGAAGTGCGAAAAATTTGTTGTCTTCTCAACCATTTCTTAGCTTCAAACTCCCATATCTCGCGAACGGATTGACGTAACCCAAAATTTCCTATTGCATCTGAAAGTAGAAACTCGCCCGATTACAACGGTATGTGTATTTTTTCCCTAGGCCATTCTGGTTAAGCGTTTGGAGCAGCAGAATTGCGAAAAATTTTTTGCCTTCTCAACCATTTCTTGGCTTCAAAGTCTCATATCTCGCGAACGGATTGACCTATCCCAAAAATTCCTATTGCATCTGAAAGTAGAAACTCGCCCGATTACAACGGTATGCGTATTTTTTTCCTAGGCCATTCTGGTTAAGCGTTTGGAGCAGCAGAATTGCGAAAAATTTTTTGCCTTCTCAACCATTTCTTGGCTTCAAAGTCTCATATCTCGCGAACGGATTGACCTATCCAAAAAATTCCTATTGCATCTGAAAGTAGAAACTCGCCCGATTACAACGGTATGTGTATTTTTTCCCTAGGCCATTCTGGTTAAGCGTTTGGAGCAGCAGAATTGCGAAAAATTTTTTGCCTTCTCAACCATTTCTTGTCTTCAAACTCCCATATCTCGCGAACGGATTGACCTAACCCAAAAATTCCTATTGCATCTGAAAATGGAAACTCGCCCGATTACAACGGTGTGTGTATTTTTTCCCTAGGCCATTCTGGTTAAGCGTTTGGAGCAGCAGAATTGCAAAAATTTTTTGCCTTCTCAACCATTTCTTGGCTTCAAACTGTCATATCTCGCGAACGGATGGACCTAACCCAAAAAGTCCTATTACATCTGAAAGTATAAACTCGCCCGACTACAGCGGTATGTGTATTTTTTCCCTAGGGCATTCTGGTTAAGCGTTTGGATCTGCAGAATTGCGAAAAATTGTATGCCTTCTCAACCATTTCTTGGCTTCAAACTGCCATATCTCGCGAACGGATAGACCTAACCCAAAAATTCCTGTTGCGTGTGAAAGTAGAAACTCGCCCGATTACAACGGTATGTGTATTTTTTCCCTAGGCCATTCTGGTTAAGCGTTCGGAGCAGCAGAATTGCGAAAAATTTTTTGCCTTCTCAACCATTTCTTGTCTTCAAACTCCCATATCTCGCGAACGGATTGACCTAACCCAAAAATTCCTATTGCATCTGAAATTAGAAACTCGCCCGATTACAACGGTGTGTGTATTTTTTCCCTAGGCCATTCTGGTTAAGCGTTTGGAGCAGCAGAATTGCGAAAAATTTTTTGCCTTCTCAACCATTTCTTGGCTTCAAAGTCCCATATCTCGTGAACGGATTGACCTAACCCAAAAATTCCTATTTCACCTGAAAGTAGAAACTCGCCCGATTACAACGGTATGTGTATTTTTTTCCTAGGCCATTCTGGTTAAGCGTTTGGAGCAGCAGAAGTGCGAAAAATTTGTTGTCTTCTCAACCATTTCTTAGCTTCAAACTCCCATATCTCGCGAACGGAATGACGTAACCCAAAATTTCCTATTGCATCTGAAAGTAGAAACTCGCCCGATTACAAAGGTATGTGTATTTTTTCCCTAGGCCATTCTGGTTAAGCGTTTGGAGCAGCAGAATTGCGAAAAATTTTTTGCCTTCTCAACCATTTCTTGGCTTCAAAGTCCCATATCTCGCGAACGGATTGACCTAACCCAAAAATTCCTATTGCATCTGAAAATAGAAACTCGCCCGATTACAACGGTGTGTGTATTTCTTCCCTAGGCCATTCTGGTTAAGCGTTTGGAGCAGCAGAATTGCAAAAATTTTTTGCCTTCTCAACCATTTCTTGGCTTCAAACTGTCATATCTCGCGAACGGATGGACCTAACCCAAAAAGTCCTATTACATCTGAAAGTATAAACTCGCCCGACTACAGCGGTATGTGTATTTTTTCCCTAGGGCATTCTGGTTAAGCGTTTGGATCTGCAGAATTGCGAAAAATTTTTTGCCTTCTCAACCATTTCTTGGCTTCAAACTGCCATATCTCGCGAGCGGATAGACCTAACCCAAAAATTCCTGTTGCGTGTGAAAGTAGAAACTCGCCCGATTACAACGGTATGTGTATTTTTTCCCTAGTCCATTCTGGTTAAGCGTTTGGAGCAGCAGAAGTGCGAAAAATTTGTTGTCTTCTCAACCATTTCTTGGCTTCAAAGTCCCATATCTCGTGAACGGATTGGCCTAACCCAAAAATTCCTATTTCACCTGAAAGTAGAAACTCGCCCGATTACAGCGGTATGTGTATTTTTTTCCTAGGCCATTCTGGTTAAGCATTTGGAGCAGCAGAAGTGCGAAAAATTTGTTGTCTTCTCAACCATTTCTTAGCTTCAAACTCCCATATCTCGCGAACGGAATGACGTAACCCAAAATTTCCTATTGCATCTGAAAGTAGAAACTCGCCCGATTACAAAGGTATGTGTATTTTTTCCCTAGGCCATTCTGGTTAAGCGTTTGGAGCAGCAGAATTGCGAAAAATTTTTTGCCTTCTCAACCATTTCTTGGCTTCAAAGTCCCATATCTCGCGAACGGATTGACCTAACCCAAAAATTCCTATTGCATCTGAAAGTAGAAACTCGCTCGATTACAACGGTATGTGTATTTTTTCCCTAGGTCATTCTGGTTAAGCGTTTGGAGCAGCAGTATTGTGAAAAATTTTTTGCCTTCTCTACCATTTCTTGGCTTCAAACTCCCATATCTCGCGAACGGATTGACCTAACCCAAAAATTCCTATTGCATCTGAAAGTAGAAACTCGCCCGATTACAAGGGTATGTGTATTTTTTCCCTAGGCCATTCTGGTTAAGCGTTTGGAGCAGCAGAATTGCGAAAAATTTTTTGCTTTCTCAAGCATTTCTTGGCTTCAAAGTCCCATATCTCGCGAACGGATCGACCTAACCCAAAAATTCCTATTGCATCTGAAAGTAGAAACTCGCCCGATTACAACGGTATGTGTATTTTTTCCCTAGGCCATTCTGGTTAAGCGTTTGGAGCAGCAGAAATGCGAAAAATTTTTTGCCTTCTCAACCATTTCTTGGCTTCAAAGTCTCATATCTCGCGAACGGATTGACCTATCCCAAAAATTCCTGTTGCATCTGAAAGTAGAAACTCGCCCGATTACAGCGGTATGTATATTTTTTCCCTAGGCCATTCTGGTTAAGCGTTTGGAGCAACAGAATTGCGAAAAATTTTTTGCCTTCTCAACCATTTCTTGGCTTCAAACTCCCATATCTCGCGAACGGATTGACCTAACCCAAAAATTCCTGTTGCATCTGAAAGTAGAAACTCACCCGATTACAACGGTATGTGTATTTTTTCCATAGGCCATTCTGGTTAAGCGTTTGGAGCAGCAGAATTGCGAAAAATTTTTTGTCTTCTCAACCATTTCTTGGCTTCAAACTCCCATATCTCGCGGACGGATTGACCTAACCCAAAAATTCCTGTTGCGTGTGAAAGTAGAAACTCGCCCGATTACAAGGGTACGAGTATTTTTTCCCTAGCCCATTCTGGTTAAGCGTTTGGAGCAGCAGAATTGCGAAAAATTTGTTGTCTTCTCAACCATTTCTTAGCTTCAAACTCCCATACCTCGCGAACGGATTGACGTAACCCAAAATTTCCTATTGCATCTGAAAGTAGAAACTCGCCCGATTACAACGGTATGTGTATTTTTTCCCTAGGCCATTCTGGTTAAGCGTTTGGAGCAGCAGAATTGCGAAAAATTTTTTGCCTTCTCAACCATTTCTTGGCTTCAAAGTCTCATATCTTGCGAACGGATTGACCTATCCCAAAAATTCCTATTGCATCTGAAAGTAGAAACTCGCCCGATTACAACGGTATGTGTATTTTTTCCCTAGGCCATTCTGGTTAAGCGTTTGGAGCAGCAGAAGTGCGAAAAATTTGTTGTTTTCTCAACCATTTCTTAGCTTCAAACTCCCATATCTCGCGAACGGATTGACGTAACCCAAAATTTCCTATTGCATCTGAAAGTAGAAACTCGCCCGATTACAACGGTATGTGTATTTTTTCCCTAGGCCATTCTGGTTAAGCGTTTGGTGCAGCAGAATTGCGAAAAATTTTTTGCCTTCTCTACCATTTCTTGGCTTCAAACTCCCATATCTCGCGAACGGCTTGACCTAACCCAAAAATTCCTATTTCATCTGAAAGTAGAAACTCGCCCGATTACAACGGTATGTGTATTTTTTCCCTAGGCCATTCTGGTTAAGCGTTTGGAGCAGCAGAATTGCGAAAAATTTTTTGCCTTCTCAACCATTTCTTGGCTTCAAACTCCCATATCTCGCGAACGGATTGACCTAACCCAAAAATTCCTGCTGCATCTGAAAGTAGAAACTCGCCCGATTACAACGGTATGTGTATTTTTTCCATAGGCCATTCTGGTTAAGCGTTTGGAGCAGCAGAATTGCGAAAAATTTTTTGTCTTCTCAACCATTTCTTGGCTTCAAACTCCCATATCTCGCGGACGGATTGACCCAACCCAATAATTCCTCTTGCGTGTGAAAGTAGAAACTCGCCCGATTACAACGGTACGTGTATTTTTTCCCTAGCCCATTCTGGTTAAGCGTTTGGAGCAGCAGAATTGCGAAAAATTTGTTGTCTTCTCAACCATTTCTTAGCTTCAAACCCCCATACCTCGCGAACGGATTGACGTAACCCAAAATTTCCTATTGCATCTGAAAGTAGAAACTCGCTCGATTACAACGGTATGTGTATTTTTTCCCTAGGCCATTCTGGTTAAGCGTTTGGAGCAGCAGAATTGCGAAAAATTTTTTGCCTTCTCAACCATTTCTTGGTTTCAAAGTCTCATATCTCGCGAACGGACTGACCTATCCCAAAAATTCCTATTGCATCTGAAAGTAGAAACTCGCCCGATTACAACGGTATGTGTATTTTTTCCCTAGGCCATTCTGGTTAAGCGTTTGGAGCAACAGAATTGCGAAAAATTTTTTGCCTTCTCAACCATTTCTTGGCTTCAAACTCCCATATCTCGCGAACGGATTGACCTAACCCAAAAATTCCTGTTGCATCTGAAAGTAGAAACTCACCCGATTACAACGGTATGTGTATTTTTTCCATAGGCCATTCTGGTTAAGCGTTTGGAGCAGCAGAATTGCGAAAAATTTTTTGTCTTCTCAACCATTTCTTGGCTTCAAACTCCCATATCTCGCGAACGGATTGACCTAACCCAAAAATTCCTGTTGCATCTGAAAGTAGAAACTCGCCCGATTACAACGGTATGTGTATTTTTTCCATAGGCCATTCTGGTTAAGCGTTTGGAGCAGCAGAATTGCGAAAAATTTTTTGTCTTCTCAACCATTTCTTGGCTTCAAAGTCTCATATCTCGCGAACGGATTGACCTATCCCAAAAATTCCTGTTGCATCTGAAAGTAGAAACTCGCCCGATTACAGCGGTATGTATATTTTTTCCCTAGGCCATTCTGGTTAAGCGTTTGGAGCAACAGAATTGCGAAAAATTTTTTGCCTTCTCAACCATTTCTTGGCTTCAAACTCCCATATCTCGCGAACGGATTGACCTAACCCAAAAATTCCTGTTGCATCTGAAAGTAGAAACTCACCCGATTACAACGGTATGTGTATTTTTTCCATAGGCCATTCTGGTTAAGCGTTTGGAGCAGCAGAATTGCGAAAAATTTTTTGTCTTCTCAACCATTTCTTGGCTTCAAACTCCCATATCTCGCGGACGGATTGACCTAACCCAAAAATTCCTGTTGCGTGTGAAAGTAGAAACTCGCCCGATTACAAGGGTACGAGTATTTTTTCCCTAGCCCATTCTGGTTAAGCGTTTGGAGCAGCAGAATTGCGAAAAATTTGTTGTCTTCTCAACCATTTCTTAGCTTCAAACTCCCATACCTCGCGAACGGATTGACGTAACCCAAAATTTCCTATTGCATCTGAAAGTAGAAACTCGCCCGATTACAACGGTATGTGTATTTTTTCCCTAGGCCATTCTGGTTAAGCGTTTGGAGCAGCAGAATTGCGAAAAATTTTTTGCCTTCTCAACCATTTCTTGGCTTCAAAGTCTCATATCTCGCGAACGGATTGACCTTTCCCAAAAATTCCTATTGCATCTGAAAGTAGAAACTCGCCCGATTACAACGGTATGTGTATTTTTTCCCTAGGCCATTCTGGTTAAGCGTTTGGAGCAGCAGAAGTGCGAAAAATTTGTTGTCTTCTCAACCATTTCTTAGCTTCAAACTCCCATATCTCGCGAACGGATTGACGTAACCCAAAATTTCCTATTGCATCTGAAAGTAGAAACTCGCCCGATTACAACGGTATGTGTATTTTTTCCCTAGGCCATTCTGGTTAAGCGTTTGGTGCAGCAGAATTGCGAAAAATTTTTTGCCTTCTCTACCATTTCTTGGCTTCAAACTCCCATATCTCGCGAACGGCTTGACCTAACCCAAAAATTCCTATTTCATCCGAAAGTAGAAACTCGCCCGATTACAACGGTATGTGTATTTTTTCCCTAGGCCATTCTGGTTAAGCGTTTGGAGCAGCAGAATTGCGAAAAATTTTTTGCCTTCTCAACCATTTCTTGGCTTCAAACTCCCATATCTCGCGAACGGATTGACCTAACCCAAAAATTCCAGCTGCATCTGAAAGTAGAAACTCGCCCGATTACAACGGTATGTGTATTTTTTCCATAGGCCATTCTGGTTAAGCGTTTGGAGCAGCAGAATTGTGAAAAATTTTTTGTCTTCTCAACCATTTCTTGGCTTCAAACTCCCATATCTCGCGGACGGATTGACCCAACCCAATAATTCCTCTTGCGTGTGAAAGTAGAAACTCGCCCGATTACAACGGTACGTGTATTTTTTCCCTAGCCCATTCTGGTTAAGCGTTTGGAGCAGCAGAATTGCGAAAAATTTGTTGTCTTCTCAACCATTTCTTAGCTTCAAACCCCCATACCTCGCGAACGGATTGACGTAACCCAAAATTTCCTATTGCATCTGAAAGTAGAAACTCGCTCGATTACAACGGTATGTGTATTTTTTCCCTAGGCCATTCTGGTTAAGCGTTTGGAGCAGCAGAATTGCGAAAAATTTTTTGCCTTCTCAACCATTTCTTGGTTTCAAAGTCTCATATCTCGCGAACGGACTGACCTATCCCAAAAATTCCTATTGCATCTGAAAGTAGAAACTCGCCCGATTACAACGGTATGTGTATTTTTTCCCTAGGCCATTCTGGTTAAGCGTTTGGAGCAACAGAATTGCGAAAAATTTTTTGCCCTCTCAACCATTTCTTGGCTTCAAACTCCCATATCTCGCGAACGGATTGACCTAACCCAAAAATTCCTGTTGCATCTGAAAGTAGAAACTCACCCGATTACAACGGTATGTGTATTTTTTCCATAGGCCATTCTGGTTAAGCGTTTGGAGCAGCAGAATTGCGAAAAATTTTTTGTCTTCTCAACCATTTCTTGGCTTCAAACTCCCATATCTCGCGAACGGATTGACCTAACCCAAAAATTCCTGTTGCATCTGAAAGTAGAAACTCGCCCGATTACAACGGTATGTGTATTTTTTCCATAGGCCATTCTGGTTAAGCGTTTGGAGCAGCAGAATTGCGAAAAATTTTTTGTCTTCTCAACCATTTCTTGGCTTCAAACTCCCATATCTCGCGGACGGATTGACCTAACCCAAAAATTCCTGTTGCGTGTGAAAGTAGAAACTCGCCCGATTACAAGGGTACGAGTATTTTTTCCCTAGCCCATTCTGGTTAAGCGTTTGGAGCAGCAGAATTGCGAAAAATTTGTTGTCTTCTCAACCATTTCTTAGCTTCAAACTCCCATACCTCGCGAACGGATTGACGTAACCCAAAATTTCCTATTGCATCTGAAAGTAGAAACTCGCCCGATTACAACGGTATGTGTATTTTTTCCCTAGGCCATTCTGGTTAAGCGTTTGGAGCAGCAGAATTGCGAAAAATTTTTTGCCTTCTCAACCATTTCTTGGCTTCAAAGTCTCATATCTCGCGAACGGATTGACCTATCCCAAAAATTCCTATTGCATCTGAAAGTAGAAACTCGCCCGATTACAACGGTATGTGTATTTTTTCCCTAGGCCATTCTGGTTAAGCGTTTGGAGCAGCAGAAGTGCGAAAAATTTGTTGTCTTCTCAACCATTTCTTAGCTTCAAACTCCCATATCTCGCGAACGGATTGACGTAAGCCAAAATTTCCTATTGCATCTGAAAGTAGAAACTCGCCCGATTACAACGGTATGTGTATTTTTTCCCTAGGCCATTCTGGTTAAGCGTTTGGTGCAGCAGAATTGCGAAAAATTTTTTGCCTTCTCTACCATTTCTTGGCTTCAAACTCCCATATCTCGCGAACGGCTTGACCTAACCCAAAGTTCCTATTTCATCTGAAAGTAGAAACTCGCCCGATTACAACGGTATGTGTATTTTTTCCCTAGGCCATTCTGGTTAAGCGTTTGGAGCAGCAGAATTGCGAAAAATTTTTTGCCTTCCCAACCATTTCTTGGCTTCAAACTCCCATATCTCGCGAACGGATTGACCTAACCCAAAAATTCCTGCTGCATCTGAAAGTAGAAACTCGCCCGATTACAACGGTATGTGTATTTTTTCCATAGGCCATTCTGGTTAAGCGTTTGGAGCAGCAGAATTGCGAAAAATTTTTTGTCTTCTCAACCATTTCTTGGCTTCAAACTCCCATATCTCGCGGACGGATTGACCTAACCCAATAATTCCTCTTGCGTGTGAAAGTAGAAACTCGCCCGATTACAACGGTACGTGTATTTTTTCCCTAGGCCATTCTGGTTAAGCGTTTGGAGCAGCAGAATTGCGAAAAATTTTTTGCCTTCTCAACCATTTCTTGGCTTCAAACTCCCATATCTCGCGAACGGATTGACCTAACCCAAAAATTCCTGTTGCATCTGAAAGTAGAAACTCACCCGATTACAACGGTATGTGTATTTTTTCCATAGGCCATTCTGGTTAAGCGTTTGGAGCAGCAGAATTGCGAAAAATTTTTTGTCTTCTCAACCATTTCTTGGCTTCAAACTCCCATATCTCGCGGACGGATTGACCTAACCCAAAAATTCCTGTTGCGTGTGAAAGTAGAAACTCGCCCGATTACAAGGGTACGAGTATTTTTTCCCTAGCCCATTCTGGTTAAGCGTTTGGAGCAGCAGAATTGCGAAAAATTTGTTGTCTTCTCAACCATTTCTTAGCTTCAAACTCCCATACCTCGCGAACGGATTGACGTAACCCAAAATTTCCTATTGCATCTGAAAGTAGAAACTCGCCCGATTACAACGGTATGTGTATTTTTTCCCTAGGCCATTCTGGTTAAGCGTTTGGAGCAGCAGAATTGCGAAAAATTTTTTGCCTTCTCAACCATTTCTTGGCTTCAAAGTCTCATATCTCGCGAACGGATTGACCTTTCCCAAAAATTCCTATTGCATCTGAAAGTAGAAACTCGCCCGATTACAACGGTATGTGTATTTTTTCCCTAGGCCATTCTGGTTAAGCGTTTGGAGCAGCAGAAGTGCGAAAAATTTGTTGTCTTCTCAACCATTTCTTAGCTTCAAACTCCCATATCTCGCGAACGGATTGACGTAACCCAAAATTTCCTATTGCATCTGAAAGTAGAAACTCGCCCGATTACAACGGTATGTGTATTTTTTCCCTAGGCCATTCTGGTTAAGCGTTTGGTGCAGCAGAATTGCGAAAAATTTTTTGCCTTCTCTACCATTTCTTGGCTTCAAACTCCCATATCTCGCGAACGGCTTGACCTAACCCAAAAATTCCTATTTCATCTGAAAGTAGAAACTCGCCCGATTACAACGGTATGTGTATTTTTTCCCTAGGCCATTCTGGTTAAGCGTTTGGAGCAGCAGAATTGCGAAAAATTTTTTGCCTTCTCAACCATTTCTTGGCTTCAAACTCCCATATCTCGCGAACGGATTGACCTAACCCAAAAATTCCTGCTGCATCTGAAAGTAGAAACTCGCCCGATTACAACGGTATGTGTATTTTTTCCATAGGCCATTCTGGTTAAGCGTTTGGAGCAGCAGAATTGCGAAAAATTTTTTGTCTTCTCAACCATTTCTTGGCCTCAAACTCCCATATCTCGCGGACGGATTGACCCAACCCAATAATTCCTCTTGCGTGTGAAAGTAGAAACTCGCCCGATTACAACGGTACGTGTATTTTTTCCCTAGCCCATTCTGGTTAAGCGTTTGGAGCAGCAGAATTGCGAAAAATTTGTTGTCTTCTCAACCATTTCTTAGCTTCAAACCCCCATACCTCGCGAACGGATTGACGTAACCCAAAATTTCCTATTGCATCTGAAAGTAGAAACTCGCTCGATTACAACGGTATGTGTATTTTTCCCTAGGCCATTCTGGTTAAGCGTTTGGAGCAGCAGAATTGCGAAAAATTTTTTGCCTTCTCAACCATTTCTTGGTTTCAAAGTCTCATATCTCGCGAACGGACTGACCTATCCCAAAAATTCCTATTGCATCTGAAAGTAGAAACTCGCCCGATTACAACGGTATGTGTATTTTTTCCCTAGGCCATTCTGGTTAAGCGTTTGGAGCAACAGAATTGCGAAAAATTTTTTGCCCTCTCAACCATTTCTTGGCTTCAAACTCCCATATCTCGCGAACGGATTGACCTAACCCAAAAATTCCTGTTGCATCTGAAAGTAGAAACTCACCCGATTACAACGGTATGTGTATTTTTTCCATAGGCCATTCTGGTTAAGCGTTTGGAGCAGCAGAATTGCGAAAAATTTTTTGTCTTCTCAACCATTTCTTGGCTTCAAACTCCCATATCTCGCGAACGGATTGACCTAACCCAAAAATTCCTGTTGCATCTGAAAGTAGAAACTCGCCCGATTACAACGGTATGTGTATTTTTTCCATAGGCCATTCTGGTTAAGCGTTTGGAGCAGCAGAATTGCGCAAAATTTTTTGTCTTCTCAACCATTTCTTGGCTTCAAACTCCCATATCTCGCGGACGGATTGACCTAACCCAAAAATTCCTGTTGCGTGTGAAAGTAGAAACTCGCCCGATTACAAGGGTACGAGTATTTTTTGCCTAGCCCATTCTGGTTAAGCGTTTGGAGCAGCAGAATTGCGAAAAATTTGTTGTCTTCTCAACCATTTCTTAGCTTCAAACTCCCATACCTCGCGAACGGATTGACGTAACCCAAAATTTCCTATTGCATCTGAAAGTAGAAACTCGCCCGATTACAACGGTATGTGTATTTTTTCCCTAGGCCATTCTGGTTAAGCGTTTGGAGCAGCAGAATTGCGAAAAATTTTTTGCCTTCTCAACCATTTCTTGGCTTCAAAGTCTCATATCTCGCGAACGGATTGACCTATCCCAAAAATTCCTATTGCATCTGAAAGTAGAAACTCGCCCGATTACAACGGTATATGTATTTTTTCCCTAGGCCATTCTGGTTAAGCGTTTGGAGCAGCAGAAGTGCGAAAAATTTGTTGTCTTCTCAACCATTTCTTAGCTTCAAACTCCCATATCTCGCGAACGGATTGACGTAACCCAAAATTTCCTATTGCATCTGAAAGTAGAAACTCGCCCGATTACAACGGTATGTGTATTTTTTCCCTAGGCCATTCTGGTTAAGCGTTTGGTGCAGCAGAATTGCGAAAAATTTTTTGCCTTCTCTACCATTTCTTGGCTTCAAACTCCCATATCTCGCGAACGGCTTGACCTAACCCAAAGTTCCTATTTCATCTGAAAGTAGAAACTCGCCCGATTACAACGGTATGTGTATTTTTTCCCTAGGCCATTCTGGTTAAGCGTTTGGAGCAGCAGAATTGCGAAAAATTTTTTGCCTTCCCAACCATTTCTTGGCTTCAAACTCCCATATCTCGCGAACGGATTGACCTAACCCAAAAATTCCTGCTGCATCTGAAAGTAGAAACTCGCCCGATTACAACGGTATGTGTATTTTTTCCATAGGCCATTCTGGTTAAGCGTTTGGAGCAGCAGAATTGCGAAAAATTTTTTGTCTTCTCAACCATTTCTTGGCTTCAAACTCCCATATCTCGCGGACGGATTGACCTAACCCAATAATTCCTCTTGCGTGTGAAAGTAGAAACTCGCCCGATTACAACGGTACGTGTATTTTTTCCCTAGGCCATTCTGGTTAAGCGTTTGGAGCAGCAGAATTGCGAAAAATTTTTTGTCTTCTCAACCATTTCTTGGCTTCAAACTCCCATATCTCGCGGACGGATTGACCTAACCCAATAATTCCTCTTGCGTGTGAAAGTAGAAACTCGCCCGATTACAACGGTACGTGTATTTTTTCCCTAGCCCATTCTGGTTAAGCGTTTGGAGCAGCAGAATTGCGAAAAATTTGTTGTCTTCTCAACCATTTCTTAGCTTCAAACCCCCATACCTCGCGAACGGATTGACGTAACCCAAAATTTCCTATTGCATCTGAAAGTAGAAACTCGCTCGATTACAACGGTATGTGTATTTTTTCCCTAGGCCATTCTGGTTAAGCGTTTGGAGCAGCAGAATTGCGAAAAATTTTTTGCCTTCTCAACCATTTCTTGGTTTCAAAGTCTCATATCTCGCGAACGGACTGACCTATCCCAAAAATTCCTATTGCATCTGAAAGTAGAAACTCGCCCGATTACAACGGTATGTGTATTTTTTCGCTAGGCCATTCTGGTTAAGCGTTTGGAGCAACAGAATTGCGAAAAATTTTTTGCCTTCTCAACCATTTCTTGGCTTCAAACTCCCATATCTCGCGAACGGATTGACCTAACCCAAAAATTCCTGTTGCATCTGAAAGTAGAAACTCACCCGATTACAACGGTATGTGTATTTTTTCCATAGGCCATTCTGGTTAAGCGTTTGGAGCAGCAGAATTGCGAAAAATTTTTTGTCTTCTCAACCATTTCTTGGCTTCAAACTCCCCGTATCTCGCGAACGGATTGACCTAACCCAAAAATTCCTGTTGCATCTGAAAGTAGAAACTCGCCCGATTACAACGGTATGTGTATTTTTTCCATAGGCCATTCTGGTTAAGCGTTTGGAGCAGCAGAATTGCGAAAATTTTTTGTCTTCTCAACCATTTCTTGGCTTCAAACTCCATATCTCGCGGACGGATTGACCTACCCCAAAATTCCTGTTGCGTGTGAAAGTAGAAACTCGCCCGATTACAAGGGTACGAGTATTTTTTCCCTAGCCCATTCTGGTTAAGCGTTTGGAGCAGCAGAATTGCGAAAAATTTGTTGTCTTCTCAACCATTTCTTAGCTTCAAACTCCCATACCTCGCGAACGGATTGACGTAACCCAAAATTTCCTATTGCATCTGAAAGTAGAAACTCGCCCGATTACAACGGTATGTGTATTTTTTCCTAGGCCGTTCTGGTTTAAGCGTTTGGAGCAGCAGAATTGCGAAAAATTTTTTGCCTTCTCAACCATTCTTGGCTTCAAAGTCTCATATTCTCGCGAACGGATTGACCTATCCCAAAAATTCCTATTGCATCTGAAAGTAGAAACTCGCCCGATTACAACGGTATGTGTATTTTTTCCCTAGGCCATTCTGGTTAAGCGTTTGGAGCAGCAGAAGTGCGAAAAATTTGTTGTCTTCTCAACCATCTCTTAGCTTCAAACTCCCATATCTCGCGAACGGATTGACGTAACCCAACCATTTCCTATTGCATCTGAAAGTAGAAACTCGCCCGATTACAACGGTATGTGTATTTTTTCCCTAGGCCATTCTGGTTAAGCGTTTGGAGCAGCAGAATTGCGAAAAATTTTTTGCCTTCTCTACCATTTCTTGGCTTCAAACTCCCATATCTCGCGAACGGCTTGACCTAACCCAAAAATTCCTGTTGCATCTGAAAGTAGAAACTCACCCGATTACAACGGTATGTGTATTTTTTCCATAGGCCATTCTGGTTAAGCGTTTGGAGCAGCAGAATTGCGAAAAATTTTTTGCCTTCTCTACCATTTCTTGGCTTCAAACTCCCATATCTCGCGAACGGCTTGATCTAACCCAAAAATTCCTATTGCATTTGAAAGTAGAAACTCGCCCGATTACAACGGTATGTGTATTTTTTCCCTAGGCCATTCTGGTTAAGCGTTTGGAACAGCAGAATTGCGAAAAATTTTTTGCCTTCTCAACCATTTCTTGGCTTCAAAGTCTCATATCTCGCGAACGGATTGACCTAACCCAAAAATTCCTATTGCATCTGAAAGTAGAAACTCGCCCGATTACAACGGTATGTGTATTTTTTCCCTAGGCCATTCTGGTTAAGCGTTTGGAGCAGCAGAATTGCGAAAAATTTTTTGCCTTCTCTACCATTTCTTGGCTCCAAACTCCCATATCTCGCGAACGGCTTGACCTAACCCAAAAATTCCTATTGCATCTGAAAGTAGAAACTCGCCCGATTACAACGGTATGTGTATTTTTTCCCTAGGCCATTCTGGTTAAGCGTTTGGAGCAGCAGAATTGCGAAAAATTTTTTGCCTTCTCAACCATTTCTTGGATTCAAACTCCCATATCTCGCGAACGGATTGACCTAACCCAAAAATTCCTGTTGCATCTGAAAGTAGAAACTCGCCCGATTACAGCGTTATGTATATTTTTTCCCTAGGCCATTCTGGTTAAGCGTTTGGAGCAGCAGAATTGCGAAAAATTTTTTGCCTTCTCAACCATTTCTTGGCTTCAAACTCCCATATCTCGCGAACGGATTGACCTAACCCAAAAATTCCTGTTGCATCTGAAAGTAGAAACTCACCCGATTACAACGGTATGTGTATTTTTTCCATAGGCCATTCTGGTTAAGCGTTTGGAGCAGACGAATTGCGAAAAATTTTTTGTGTTCTCAACCATTTCTTGGCTTCAAACTCCCATATCTCGCGAACGGAATGACCTTACCCAAAAATTCCTGTTGCATCTGAAAGTAGAAACTCGCCCGATTACAACGGTATGTGTATTTTTTCCATAGGCCATTCTGGTTAAGCGTTTGGAGCATCAGAATTGCGAAACACTTTTTGTCTTCTCAACCATTTCTTGGCTTCAAACTCCCATATCTCGCGGACGGATTGACCTAACCCAAAAATTCCTGTTGCATCTGAAAGTAGAAACTCGCCCGATTACAATGGTATGTGTATTTTTTCCATAGGCCATTCTGGTTAAGCGTTTGGAGCAGCAGAATTGCGAAAAATTTTTTGTCTTCTCAACCATTTCTTGGCTTCAAACTCCCATATCTCGCGAACGGATTGACCTAACCCAAAAATTCCTATTGCATCTGAAAGTAGAAACTCGCCCGATTACAACGGTACGTGTATTTTTTCCCTAGCCCATTCTGGTTAAGCGTTTGGAGCAGCAGAATTGCGAAAAATTTGTTGTCTTCTCAACCATTTCTTAGCTTCAAACTCCCATACCTCGCGAACGGATTGACGTAACCCAAAATTTCCTATTGCATCTGAAAGTAGAAACTCGCCCGATTACAACGGTATGTGTATTTTCTCCTTAGGCCATTCTGGTTAAGCGTTTGGAGCAGCAGAAGTGCGAAAAATTTGTTGTCTTCTCAACCATTTCTTAGCTTCAAACTCCCATATCTCGCGAACGGATTGACGCAACCCAAAATTTCCTATTGCATCTGAAAGTAGAAACTCGCCCGATTACAACGGTATGTGTATTTTTTCCCTAGGCCATTCTGGCTAAGCGTTTGGAGCAGCAGAATTGCGAAAAATTTTTTGCCTTCTCAACCATTTCTTGGCTTCAAAGTCTCATATCTCGCGAACGGATTGACCTATCCCAAAAATTCCTATTGCATCTGAAAGTAGAAACTCGCCCGATTACAACGGTATGTGTATCTTTTCCATAGGCCATTCTGGTTAAGCGTTTGGAGCAGCAGAATTGCGAAAAATTTTTTGTCTTCTCAACCATTTCTTGGCTTCAAACTCCCATATCTCGCGGACGGATTGACCTAACCCAAAAATTCCTCTTGCGTGTGAAAGTAGAAACTCGCCCGATTACAACGGTACGTGTATTTTTTCCCTAGGCCATTCTGGTTAAGCGTTTGGAGCTGCAGAATTGCGAAAAATTTTTTGCCTTCTCAACCATTTCTTGGCTTCAATGTCTCATATCTCGCGAACGGATTGACCTATCCCAAAAATTCCTATTGCATCTGAAAGTAGAATCTCGCCCGATTACAACGGTATGTGTATTTTCTCCTTAGGCCATTCTGGTTAAGCGTTTGGAGCAGCAGAAGTGCGAAAAATTTGTTGTCTTCTCAACCATTTCTTAGCTTCAAACTCCCATATCTCGCGAACGGATTGACGCAACCCAAAATTTCCTATTGCATCTGAAAGTAGAAACTCGCCCGATTACAACGGTATGTGTATTTTTTCCCTAGGCCATTCTGGCTAAGCGTTTGGAGCAGCAGAATTGCGAAAAATTTTTTGCCTTCTCAACCATTTCTTGGCTTCAAAGTCTCATATCTCGCGAACGGATTGACCTATCCCAAAAATTCCTATTGCATCTGAAAGTAGAAACTCGCCCGATTACAACGGTATGTGTATCTTTTCCATAGGCCATTCTGGTTAAGCGTTTGGAGCAGCAGAATTGCGAAAAATTTTTTGCCTTCTCAACCATTTCTTGGCTTCAAAGTCTCATATCTCGCGAACGGATTGACGCAACCCAAAATTTCCTATTGCATCTGAAAGTAGAAACTCGCCCGATTACAACGGTATGTGTATTTTTTCCATAGGCCATTCTGGTTAAGCGTTTGGAGCAGCAGAATTGCGAAAAATTTTTTGTCTTCTCAACCATTTCTTGGCTTCAAACTCCCGTATCTCGCGAACGGATTGACCTAACCCAAAAATTCCTGTTGCATCTGAAAGTAGAAACTCGCCCGATTACAACGGTATGTGTATTTTTTCCATAGGCCATTCTGGTTAAGCGTTTGGAGCAGCAGAATTGCGAAAAATTTTTTGTCTTCTCAACCATTTCTTGGCTTCAAACTCCCATATCTCGCGGACGGATTGACCTAACCCAAAAATTCCTGTTGCGTGTGAAAGTAGAAACTCGCCCGATTACAAGGGTACGAGTATTTTTTCCCTAGCCCATTCTGGTTAAGCGTTTGGAGCAGCAGAATTGCGAAAAATTTGTTGTCTTCTCAACCATTTCTTAGCTTCAAACTCCCATACCTCGCGAACGGATTGACGTAACCCAAAATTTCCTATTGCATCTGAAAGTAGAAACTCGCCCGATTACAACGGTATGTGTATTTTTTCCCTAGGCCGTTCTGGTTAAGCGTTTGGAGCAGCAGAATTGCGAAAAATTTTTTGCCTTCTCAACCATTTCTTGGCTTCAAAGTCTCATATCTCGCGAACGGATTGACCTATCCCAAAAATTCCTATTGCATCTGAAAGTAGAAACTCGCCCGATTACAACGGTATGTGTATTTTTTCCCTAGGCCATTCTGGTTAAGCGTTTGGAGCAGCAGAAGTGCGAAAAATTTGTTGTCTTCTCAACCATCTCTTAGCTTCAAACTCCCATATCTCGCGAACGGATTGACGTAACCCAACATTTCCTATTGCATCTGAAAGTAGAAACTCGCCCGATTACAACGGTATGTGTATTTTTTCCCTAGGCCATTCTGGTTAAGCGTTTGGAGCAGCAGAATTGCGAAAAATTTTTTGCCTTCTCTACCATTTCTTGGCTTCAAACTCCCATATCTCGCGAACGGCTTGACCTAACCCAAAAATTCCTGTTGCATCTGAAAGTAGAAACTCACCCGATTACAACGGTATGTGTATTTTTTCCATAGGCCATTCTGGTTAAGCGTTTGGAGCAGCAGAATTGCGAAAAATTTTTTGCCTTCTCTACCATTTCTTGGCTTCAAACTCCCATATCTCGCGAACGGCTTGATCTAACCCAAAAATTCCTATTGCATTTGAAAGTAGAAACTCGCCCGATTACAACGGTATGTGTATTTTTTCCCTAGGCCATTCTGGTTAAGCGTTTGGAACAGCAGAATTGCGAAAAATTTTTTGCCTTCTCAACCATTTCTTGGCTTCAAAGTCTCATATCTCGCGAACGGATTGACCTAACCCAAAAATTCCTATTGCATCTGAAAGTAGAAACTCGCCCGATTACAACGGTATGTGTATTTTTTCCCTAGGCCATTCTGGTTAAGCGTTTGGAGCAGCAGAATTGCGAAAAATTTTTTGCCTTCTCTACCATTTCTTGGCTCCAAACTCCCATATCTCGCGAACGGCTTGACCTAACCCAAAAATTCCTATTGCATCTGAAAGTAGAAACTCGCCCGATTACAACGGTATGTGTATTTTTTCCCTAGGCCATTCTGGTTAAGCGTTTGGAGCAGCAGAATTGCGAAAAATTTTTTGCCTTCTCAACCATTTCTTGGATTCAAACTCCCATATCTCGCGAACGGATTGACCTAACCCAAAAATTCCTGTTGCATCTGAAAGTAGAAACTCGCCCGATTACAGCGTTATGTATATTTTTTCCCTAGGCCATTCTGGTTAAGCGTTTGGAGCAGCAGAATTGCGAAAAATTTTTTGCCTTCTCAACCATTTCTTGGCTTCAAACTCCCATATCTCGCGAACGGATTGACCTAACCCAAAAATTCCTGTTGCATCTGAAAGTAGAAACTCACCCGATTACAACGGTATGTGTATTTTTTCCATAGGCCATTCTGGTTAAGCGTTTGGAGCAGACGAATTGCGAAAAATTTTTTGTGTTCTCAACCATTTCTTGGCTTCAAACTCCCATATCTCGCGAACGGAATGACCTTACCCAAAAATTCCTGTTGCATCTGAAAGTAGAAACTCGCCCGATTACAACGGTATGTGTATTTTTTCCATAGGCCATTCTGGTTAAGCGTTTGGAGCATCAGAATTGCGAAACACTTTTTGTCTTCTCAACCATTTCTTGGCTTCAAACTCCCATATCTCGCGGACGGATTGACCTAACCCAAAAATTCCTGTTGCATCTGAAAGTAGAAACTCGCCCGATTACAATGGTATGTGTATTTTTTCCATAGGCCATTCTGGTTAAGCGTTTGGAGCAGCAGAATTGCGAAAAATTTTTTGTCTTCTCAACCATTTCTTGGCTTCAAACTCCCATATCTCGCGAACGGATTGACCTAACCCAAAAATTCCTATTGCATCTGAAAGTAGAAACTCGCCCGATTACAACGGTACGTGTATTTTTTCCCTAGCCCATTCTGGTTAAGCGTTTGGAGCAGCAGAATTGCGAAAAATTTGTTGTCTTCTCAACCATTTCTTAGCTTCAAACTCCCATACCTCGCGAACGGATTGACGTAACCCAAAATTTCCTATTGCATCTGAAAGTAGAAACTCGCCCGATTACAACGGTATGTGTATTTTCTCCTTAGGCCATTCTGGTTAAGCGTTTGGAGCAGCAGAAGTGCGAAAAATTTGTTGTCTTCTCAACCATTTCTTAGCTTCAAACTCCCATATCTCGCGAACGGATTGACGCAACCCAAAATTTCCTATTGCATCTGAAAGTAGAAACTCGCCCGATTACAACGGTATGTGTATTTTTTCCCTAGGCCATTCTGGCTAAGCGTTTGGAGCAGCAGAATTGCGAAAAATTTTTTGCCTTCTCAACCATTTCTTGGCTTCAAAGTCTCATATCTCGCGAACGGATTGACCTATCCCAAAAATTCCTATTGCATCTGAAAGTAGAAACTCGCCCGATTACAACGGTATGTGTATCTTTTCCATAGGCCATTCTGGTTAAGCGTTTGGAGCAGCAGAATTGCGAAAAATTTTTTGTCTTCTCAACCATTTCTTGGCTTCAAACTCCCATATCTCGCGGACGGATTGACCTAACCCAAAAATTCCTCTTGCGTGTGAAAGTAGAAACTCGCCCGATTACAACGGTACGTGTATTTTTTCCCTAGGCCATTCTGGTTAAGCGTTTGGAGCTGCAGAATTGCGAAAAATTTTTTGCCTTCTCAACCATTTCTTGGCTTCAATGTCTCATATCTCGCGAACGGATTGACCTATCCCAAAAATTCCTATTGCATCTGAAAGTAGAATCTCGCCCGATTACAACGGTATGTGTATTTTCTCCTTAGGCCATTCTGGTTAAGCGTTTGGAGCAGCAGAAGTGCGAAAAATTTGTTGTCTTCTCAACCATTTCTTAGCTTCAAACTCCCATATCTCGCGAACGGATTGACGCAACCCAAAATTTCCTATTGCATCTGAAAGTAGAAACTCGCCCGATTACAACGGTATGTGTATTTTTTCCCTAGGCCATTCTGGCTAAGCGTTTGGAGCAGCAGAATTGCGAAAAATTTTTTGCCTTCTCAACCATTTCTTGGCTTCAAAGTCTCATATCTCGCGAACGGATTGACCTATCCCAAAAATTCCTATTGCATCTGAAAGTAGAAACTCGCCCGATTACAACGGTATGTGTATCTTTTCCATAGGCCATTCTGGTTAAGCGTTTGGAGCAGCAGAATTGCGAAAAATTTTTTGTCTTCTCAACCATTTCTTGGCTTCAAACTCCCATATCTCGCGGACGGATTGACCTAACCCAAAAATTCCTCTTGCGTGTGAAAGTAGAAACTCGCCCGATTACAACGGTACGTGTATTTTTTCCCTAGCCCATTCTGGTTAAGCGTTTCGAGCAGCAGAATTGCGAAAAATTTGTTGTCTTCTCAACCATTTCTTAGCTTCAAACTCCCATACCTCGCGAACGGATTGACGTAACCCAAAATTTCCTATTGCATCTGAAAGTAGAAACTCGCCCGATTACAACGGTATGTGTATTTTTTCCCTAGGCCATTCTGGTTAAGCGTTTGGAGCAGCAGAATTGCGAAAAATTTTTTGCCTTCTCAACCATTTCTTGGCTTCAAAGTCTCATATCTCGCGAACGGACTGACCTATCCCAAAAATTCCTATTGCATCTGAAAGTAGAAACTCGCCCGATTACAACGGTATGTGTATTTTTTCCCTAGGCCATTCTGGTTAAGCGTTTGGAGCAGCAGAAGTGCGAAAAATTTGTTGTCTTCTCAACCATTTCTTAGCTTCAAACTCCCATATCTCGCGAACGGATTGACGTAACCCAAAATTTCCTATTGCATCTGAAAGTAGAAACTCGCCCGATTACAACGGTATGTGTATTTTTTCCCTAGGCCATTCTGGTTAAGCGTTTGGAGCAGCAGAATTGCGAAAAATTTTTCGCCTTCTCAACCATTTCTTAGCTTCAAACTCCCATATCTCGCGAACGGATAGACCTAACCCAAAAATTCCTATTTCACCTGAAAGTAGAAACTCGCCCGATTACAACGGTTTGTGTATTTTTTTCCTAGGCCATTCTGGTTAAGCGTTTGGAGCAGCAGAATTGCGAAAAATTTTTTGCCTTCTCTACCATTTCTTGGCTTCAAACTCCCATATCTCGCGAACGGCTTGACCTAACCCAAAAATTCCTGTTGCATCTGAAAGTAGAAACTCACCCGATTACAACGGTATGTGTATTTTTTCCATAGGCCATTCTGGTTAAGCGTTTGGAGCAGCAGAATTGCGAAAAATTTTTTGCCTTCTCTACCATTTCTTGGCTTCAAACTCCCATATCTCGCGAACGGCTTGACCTAACCCAAAAATTCCTATTGCATTTGAAAGTAGAAACTCGCCCGATTACAACGGTATGTGTATTTTTTCCCTAGGCCATTCTGGTTAAGCGTTTGGAACAGCAGAATTGCGAAAAATTTTTTGCCTTCTCAACCATTTCTTGGCTTCAAAGTCTCATATCTCGCGAACGGATTGACCTAACCCAAAAATTCCTATTGCATCTGAAAGTAGAAACTCGCCCGATTACAACGGTATGTGTATTTTTTCCCTAGGCCATTCTGGTTAAGCGTTTGGAGCAGCAGAATTGGGAAAAATTTTTTGCCTTCTCTACCATTTCTTGGCTCCAAACTCCAATATCTCGCGAACGGCTTGACCTAACCCAAAAATTCCTATTGCATCAGAAAGTAGAAACTCGCCCGATTACAACGGTATGTGTATTTTTTCCCTAGGCCATTCTGGTTAAGCGTTTGGAGCAGCAGAATTGCGAAAAATTTTTTGCCTTCTCAACCATTTCTTGGATTCAAACTCCCATATCTCGCGAACGGATTGACCTAACCCAAAAATTCCTGTTGCATCTGAAAGTAGAAACTCGCCCGATTACAGCGGTATGTATATTTTTTCCCTAGGCCATTCTGGTTAAGCGTTTGGAGCAGCAGAATTGCGAAAAATTTTTTGCCTTCTCAACCATTTCTTGGCTTCAAACTCCCATATCTCGCGAACGGATTGACCTAACCCAAAAATTCCTGTTGCATCTGAAAGTAGAAACTCACCCGATTACAACGGTATGTGTATTTTTTCCATAGGCCATTCTGGTTAAGCGTTTGGAGCAGACGAATTGCGAAAAATTTTTTGTGTTCTCAACCATTTCTTGGCTTCAAACTCCCATATCTCGCGAACGGAATGACCTTACCCAAAAATTCCTGTTGCATCTGAAAGTAGAAACTCGCCCGATTACAACGGTATGTGTATTTTTTCCATAGGCCATTCTGGTTAAGCGTTTGGAGCATCAGAATTGCGAAACATTTTTTGTCTTCTCAACCATTTCTTGGCTTCAAACTCCCATATCTCGCGGACGGATTGACCTAACCCAAAAATTCCTGTTGCATCTGAAAGTAGAAACTCGCCCGATTACAACGGTATGTGTATTTTTTCCATAGGCCATTCTGGTTAAGCGTTTGGAGCAGCAGAATTGCGAAAAATTTTTTGTCTTCTCAACCATTTCTTGGCTTCAAACTCCCATATCTCGCGAACGGATTGACCTAACCCAAAAATTCCTATTGCATCTGAAAGTAGAAACTCGCCCGATTACAACGGTACGTGTATTTTCTCCTTAGGCCATTCTGGTTAAGCGTTTGGAGCAGCAGAAGTGCGAAAAATTTGTTGTCTTCTCAACCATTTCTTAGCTTCAAACTCCCATACCTCGCGAACGGATTGACGTAACCCAAAATTTCCTATTGCATCTGAAAGTAGAAACTCGCCCGATTACAACGGTATGTGTATTTTTTCCCTAGGCCATTCTGGTTAAGCGTTTGGAGCAGCAGAATTGCGAAAAATTTTTTGCCTTCTCAACCATTTCTTGGCTTCAAAGTCTCATATCTCGCGAACGGATTGACCTATCCCAAAAATTCCTATTGCATCTGAAAGTAGAAACTCGCCCGATTACAACGGTATGTGTATTTTCTCCATAGGCCATTCTGGTTAAGCGTTTGGAGCAGCAGAATTGCGAAAAATTTTTTGCCTTCTCAACCATTTCTTGGCTTCAAACTCCCATATCTCGCGAACGGAATGACCTAACCCAAAAATTCCTATTGCATCTGAAAGTAGAAACTCGCCCGGTTACAACGGTATGTGTATTTTTTCCCTAGGCCATTCTGGTTAAGCGTTTGGAGCAGCAGAATTGCGAAAAATTTTTTGCCTTCTCAACCATTTCTTGGCTTCAAACTCCCATATCTCGCGAACGGATTGACCTAACCCAAAATTCCTGTTGCATCTGAAAGTAGAAACTCGCCCGATTACAGCGGTATGTGTATTTTTTCCCTAGGCCATTCCGGTTAAGCGTTTGGAGCAGCAGAATTGCGAAAAATTTTTTGGCTTCTCAACCATTTCTTGGCTTCAAACTCCCATATCTCGCGAACGGATTGACCTAACCCAAAAATTCCTGTTGCATCTGAAAGTAGAAACTCACCCGATTACAACGGTATGTGTATTTTTTCCATAGGCCATTCTGGTTAAGCGTTTGGAGCAGCAGAATTGCGAAAAATTTTTTGTCTTCTCAACCATTTCTTGGCTTCAAACTCCCATATCTCGCGAACGGATTGACCTAACCCAAAAATTCCTGTTGCATCTGAAAGTAGAAACTCGCCCGATTACAACGGTATTTGTATTTTTTCCATAGGCCATTCTGGTTAAGCGTTTGGAGCAGCAGAATTGCGAAAAATTTTTTGTCTTCTCAACCATTTCTTGGCTTCAAACTCCCATATCTCGCGGACGGATTGACCTAACCCAAAAATTCCTGTTGCGTGTGAAAGTAGAAACTCGCCCGATTACAACGGTACGTGTATTTTTTCCCTAGCCCATTCTGGTTAAGCGTTTGGAGCAGCAGAATTGCGAAAAATTTGTTGTCTTCTCAAGCATTTCTTAGCTTCAAAGTCCCATATCTCGCGAACGGATTGACCAAACCCGAAAATTCCTGCTGCGTCTGAAAGTAGGAACTCGCCCGATTATAACGATATGCGTATTTTTTCCCTAGGCCATTCTGGTTAAGCGTTTGGTGCAGCAGAATTGCGAAAAATGTTTTGCCTTCTCAACCATTTCTTGGCTTCAAACTCCCATATCTCGCGAACGGATTGATCTAACCCAAAAATTCCTGTTGCATCTGAAGGTAGAAACTCGCCCGATTACAACGGTATTTGTATTTTTTCCATAGGCCATTCTGGTTAAGCGTTTGGAGCAGCAGAATTGCGAAAAATTTTTTGCCTTCTCAACCATTTCTTAGCTTCAAACTCCCATATCTCGCGAACGGATTGACCTAACCCAAAAATTCCTATTGCACCTGAAAGTAGAAACTCGCCCGATTACAACGGTTTGTGTACTTTTTTCCTAGGCCATTCTGGTTAAGCGTTTGGAGCAGCAGAAGTGCGAAAAATTTGTTGTCTTCTCAACCATTTCTTAGCTTCAAACTCCCATATCTCGCGAACGGATTGACGTAACCCAAAATTTCCTATTGCATCTGAAAGTAGAAACTCGCCCGATTACAACGGTATGTGTATTTTTTCCCTAGGCCATTCTGGTTAAGCGTTTGGAACAGCAGAATTGCGAAAAATTTTTTGCCTTCTCAACCATTTCTTGGCTTCAAAGTCTCATATCTCGCGAACGGATTGACCTAACCTAAAAATTCCTATTGCATCTGAAAGTAGAATCTCGCCCGATTACAGCGGTACGTGTATTTTTTCCCTAGCCCATTCTGGTTAAGCGTTTGGAGCAGCAGAATTGCGAAAAATTTGTTGTCTTCTCAACCATTTCTTAGCTTCAAACTCCCATATCTCGCGAACGGATTGACGTAACTCAAAATTTCCTATTGCATCTGAAAGTAGAAACTCGCCCGATTACAACGGTATGTGTATTTTTTCCCTAGGCCATTCTGCTTAAGCGTTTGGAACAGCAGAATTGCGAAAAATTTTTTGCCTTCTCAACCATTTCTTGGCTTCAAAGTCACATATCTCGCGAACGGATTGACCTAACCCAAAAATTCCTATTGCATCTGAAAGTAGAATCTCGCCCGATTACAGCGGTATGTGTATTTTTTCCCTAGCCCATTCTGGTTAAGCGTTTGGAGCAGCAGAATTGCGAAAAATTTGTTGTCTTCTCAACCATTTCTTAGCTTCAACTCCCATACCTCGCGAACGGATTGACGTAACCCAAAATTTCCTATTGCATCTGAAAGTAGAAACTCGCCCGATTACAACGGTATGTGTATTTTTTCCCTAGGCCATTCTGGTTAAGCGTTTGGAGCAGCAGAATTGCGAAAAATTTTTTGCCTTCTCAACCATTTCTTGGCTTCAAAGTCTCATATCTCGCGAACGGATTGATCTATCCCAAAAATTCCTATTGCATCTGAAAGTAGAAACTCGCCCGATTACAACGGTATTTGTATTTTTTCCATAGGCCATTCTGGTTAAGCGTTTGGAGCAGCAGAATTGCGAAAAATTTTTTGCCTTCTCAACCATTTCTTAGCTTCAAACTCCCATATCTCGCGAACGGATTGACCTAACCCAAAAATTCCTATTGCACCTAAAAGTAGAAACTCGCCCGATTACAACGGTTTGTGTATTTTTTTCCTAGGCCATTCTGGTTAACCGTTTGGAGCAGCAGAAGTGCGAAAAATTTGTTGTCTTCTCAACCATTTCTTAGCTTCAAACTCCCATATCTCGCGAACGGATTGACGTAACCCAAAATTTCCTATTGCATCTGGAAGTAGAAACTCGCCCGATTACAACGGTATGTGTATTTTTTCCCTAGGACATTCTGGTTAAGCGTTTGGAACAGCAGAATTGCGAAAAATTTTTTGCCTTCTCAACCATTTCTTGGCTTCAAAGTCTCATATCTCGCGAACGGATTGACCTAACCCAAAAATTCCTATTGCATCTGAAAGTAGAATCTCGCCCGATTACAGCGGTACGTGTATTTTTTCCCTAGCCCATTCTGGTTAAGCGTTTGGAGCAGCAGAATTGCGAAAAATTTGTTGTCTTCTCAACCATTTCTTAGCTTCAAACTCCCATATCTCGCGAACGGATTGACGTAACTCAAAATTTCCTATTGCATCTGAAAGTAGAAACTCGCCCGATTACATCGGTATGTGTATTTTTTCCCTAGGCCATTCTGCTTAAGCGTTTGGAACAGCAGAATTGCGAAAAATTTTTTGCCTTCTCAACCATTTCTTGGCTTCAAAGTCTCATATCTCGCGAACGGATTGACCTAACCCAAAAATTCCTATTGCACCTGAAAGTAGAAACTCGCCCGATTACAACGGTTTGTGTACTTTTTTCCTAGGCCATTCTGGTTAAGCGTTTGGAGCAGCAGAAGTGCGAAAAATTTGTTGTCTTCTCAACCATTTCTTAGCTTCAAACTCCCATATCTCGCGAACGGATTGACGTAACCCAAAATTTCCTATTGCATCTGAAAGTAGAAACTCGCCCGATTACAACGGTATGTGTATTTTTTCCCTAGGCCATTCTGGTTAAGCGTTTGGAACAGCAGAATTGCGAAAAATTTTTTGCCTTCTCAACCATTTCTTGGCTTCAAAGTCTCATATCTCGCGAACGGATTGACCTAACCCAAAAATTCCTATTGCATCTGAAAGTAGAATCTCGCCCGATTACAGCGGTACGTGTATTTTTTCCCTAGCCCATTCTGGTTAAGCGTTTGGAGCAGCCGAATTGCGAAAAATTTGTTGTCTTCTCAACCATTTCTTAGCTTCAAACTCCCATATCTCGCGAACGGATTGACGTAACTCAAAATTTCCTATTGCATCTGAAAGTAGAAACTCGCCCGATTACAACGGTATGTGTATTTTTTCCCTAGGCCATTCTGCTTAAGCGTTTGGAACAGCAGAATTGCGAAAAATTTTTTGCCTTCTCAACCATTTCTTGGCTTCAAAGTCTCATATCTCGCGAACGGATTGACCTAACCCAAAAATTCCTATTGCATCTGAAAGTAGAATCTCGCCCGATTACAGCGGTATGTGTATTTTTTCCCTAGCCCATTCTGGTTAAGCGTTTGGAGCAGCAGAATTGCGAAAAATTTGTTGTCTTCTCAACCATTTCTTAGCTTCAACTCCCATACCTCGCGAACGGATTGACGTAACCCAAAATTTCCTATTGCATCTGAAAGTAGAAACTCGCCCGATTACAACGGTATGTGTATTTTTTCCCTAGGCCATTCTGGTTAAGCGTTTGGAGCAGCAGAATTGCGAAAAATTTTTTGCCTTCTCAACCATTTCTTGGCTTCAAAGTCTCATATCTCGCGAACGGATTGATCTATCCCAAAAATTCCTATTGCATCTGAAAGTAGAAACTCGCCCGATTACAACGGTATTTGTATTTTTTCCATAGGCCATTCTGGTTAAGCGTTTGGAGCAGCAGAATTGCGAAAAATTTTTTGCCTTCTCAACCATTTCTTAGCTTCAAACTCCCATATCTCGCGAACGGATTGACCTAACCCAAAAATTCCTATTGCACCTGAAAGTAGAAACTCGCCCGATTACAACGGTTTGTGTATTTTTTTCCTAGGCCATTCTGGTTAAGCGTTTGGAGCAGCAGAAGTGCGAAAAATTTGTTGTCTTCTCAACCATTTCTTAGCTTCAAACTCCCATATCTCGCGAACGGATTGACGTAACCCAAAATTTCCTATTGCATCTGGAAGTAGAAACTCGCCCGATTACAACGGTATGTGTATTTTTTCCCTAGGCCATTCTGGTTAAGCGTTTGGAACAGCAGAATTGCGAAAAATTTTTTGCCTTCTCAACCATTTCTTGGCTTCAAAGTCTCATATCTCGCGAACGGATTGACCTAACCCAAAAATTCCTATTGCATCTGAAAGTAGAATCTCGCCCGATTACAGCGGTACGTGTATTTTTTCCCTAGCCCATTCTGGTTAAGCGTTTGGAGCAGCAGAATTGCGAAAAATTTGTTGTCTTCTCAACCATTTCTTAGCTTCAAACTCCCATATCTCGCGAACGGATTGACGTAACTCAAAATTTCCTATTGCATCTGAAAGTAGAAACTCGCCCGATTACAACGGTATGTGTATTTTTTCCCTAGGCCATTCTGCTTAAGCGTTTGGAACAGCAGAATTGCGAAAAATTTTTTGCCTTCTCAACCATTTCTTGGCTTCAAAGTCTCATATCTCGCGAACGGATTGACCTAACCCAAAAATTCCTATTGCATCTGAAAGTAGAATCTCGCCCGATTACAGCGGTACGTGTATTTTTTCCCTAGCCCATTCTGGTTAAGCGTTTGGAGCAGCAGAATTGCGAAAAATTTGTTGTCTTCTCAACCATTTCTTAGCTTCAAACTCCCATACCTCGCGAACGGATTGACGTAACCCAAAATTTCCTATTGCATCTGAAAGTAGAAACTCGCCCGATTACAACGGTATGTGTATTTTTTCCCTAGGCCATTCTGGTTAAGCGTTTGGAGCAGCAGAATTGCGAAAAATTTTTTGCCTTCTCAACCATTTCTTGGCTTCAAAGTCTCATATCTCGCGAACGGATTGATCTATCCCAAAAATTCCTATTGCATCTGAAAGTAGAAACTCGCCCGATTACAACGGTATGTGTATTTTCTCCCTAGGCCATTCTGGTTAAGCGTTTGGAGCAGCAGAATTGCGAAAAATTTTTTGCCTTCTCAACCATTTCTTGGCTTCAAACTCCCATATCTCGCGAACGGATTGACCTAACCCAAAATTCCTGTTGCATCTGAAAGTAGAAACTCGCCCGATTACAGCGGTATGTGTATTTTTTCCCTAGGCCATTCCGGTTAAGCGTTTGGAGCAGCAGAATTGCGAAAAATTTTTTGCCTTCTCAACCATTTCTTGGCTTCAAACTCCCATATCTCGCGAACGGATTGACCTAACCCAAAAATTCCTGTTGCATCTGAAAGTAGAAACTCACCCGATTACAACGGTATGTGTATTTTTTCCATAGGCCATTCTGGTTAAGCGTTTGGAGCAGCAGAATTGCGAAAAATTTTTTGTCTTCTCAACCATTTCTTGGCTTCAAACTCCCATATCTCGCGAACGGATTGACCTAACCCAAAAATTCCTGTTGCATCTGAAAGTAGAAACTCGCCCGATTACAACGGTATTTGTATTTTTTCCATAGGCCATTCTGGTTAAGCGTTTGGAGCAGCAGAATTGCGAAAAATTTTTTGCCTTCTCAACCATTTCTTGGCTTCAAAGTCTCATATCTCGCGAACGGATTGATCTATCCCAAAAATTCCTATTGCATCTGAAAGTAGAAACTCGCCCGATTACAACGGTATTTGTATTTTTTCCATAGGCCATTCTGGTTAAGCGTTTGGAGCAGCAGAATTGCGAAAAATTTTTTGCCTTCTCAACCATTTCTTAGTTTCAAACTCCCATATCTCGCGAACGGATTGACCTAACCCAAAAATTCCTATTGCACCTGAAAGTAGAAACTCGCCCGATTACAACGGTTTGTGTATTTTTTTGCTAGGCCATTCTGGTTAAGCGTTTGGAGCAGCAGAAGTGCGAAAAATTTGTTGTCTTCTCAACCATTTCTTAGCTTCAAACTCCCATATCTCGCGAACGGATTGACCTAACCCAAAAATTCCTATTGCACCTGAAAGTAGAAACTCGCCCGATTACAACGGTTTGTGTATTTTTTTCCTAGGCCATTCTGGTTAAGCGTTTGGAGCAGCAGAAGTGCGAAAAATTTGTTGTCTTCTCAACCATTTCTTAGCTTCAAACTCCCATATCTCGCGAACGGATTGACGTAACCCAAAATTTCCTATTGCATCTGGAAGTAGAAACTCGCCCGATTACAACGGTATGTGTATTTTTTCCCTAGGCCATTCTGGTTAAGCGTTTGGAACAGCAGAATTGCGAAAAATTTTTTGCCTTCTCAACCATTTCTTGGCTTCAAAGTCTCATATCTCGCGAACGGATTGACCTAACCCAAAAATTCCTATTGCATCTGAAAGTAGAATCTCGCCCGATTACAGCGGTACGTGTATTTTTTCCCTAGCCCATTCTGGTTAAGCGTTTGGAGCAGCAGAATTGCGAAAAATTTGTTGTCTTCTCAACCATTTCTTAGCTTCAAACTCCCATATCTCGCGAACGGATTGACGTAACTCAAAATTTCCTATTGCATCTGAAAGTAGAAACTCGCCCGATTACAACGGTATGTGTATTTTTTCCCTAGGCCATTCTGCTTAAGCGTTTGGAACAGCAGAATTGCGAAAAATTTTTTGCCTTCTCAACCATTTCTTGGCTTCAAAGTCTCATATCTCGCGAACGGATTGACCTAACCCAAAAATTCCTATTGCATCTGAAAGTAGAATCTCGCCCGATTACAGCGGTACGTGTATTTTTTCCCTAGCCCATTCTGGTTAAGCGTTTGGAGCAGCAGAATTGCGAAAAATTTGTTGTCTTCTCAACCATTTCTTGGCTTCAAAGTCTCATATCTCGCGAACGGATTGACCTAACCCAAAAATTCCTATTGCACCTGAAAGTAGAAACTCGCCCGATTACAACGGTTTGTGTATTTTTTTGCTAGGCCATTCTGGTTAAGCGTTTGGAGCAGCAGAAGTGCGAAAAATTTGTTGTCTTCTCAACCATTTCTTAGCTTCAAACTCCCATATCTCGCGAACGGATTGACCTAACCCAAAAATTCCTATTGCACCTGAAAGTAGAAACTCGCCCGATTACAACGGTTTGTGTATTTTTTTCCTAGGCCATTCTGGTTAAGCGTTTGGAGCAGCAGAATTGCGAAAAATTTGTTGTCTTCTCAACCATTTCTTAGCTTCAAACTCCCATACCTCGCGAACGGATTGACGTAACCCAAAATTTCCTATTGCATCTGGAAGTAGAAACTCGCCCGATTACAACTGTATGTGTATTTTTTCCCTAGGCCATTCTGCTTAAGCGTTTGGAACAGCAGAATTGCGAAAAATTTTTTGCCTTCTCAACCATTTCTTGGCTTCAAAGTCTCATATCTCGCGAACGGATTGACCTAACCCAAAAATTCCTATTGCATCTGAAAGTAGAATCTCGCCCGATTACAGCGGTACGTGTATTTTTTCCCTAGCCCATTCTGGTTAAGCGTTTGGAGCAGCAGAATTGCGAAAAATTTGTTGTCTTCTCAACCATTTCTTAGCTTCAAACTCCCATACCTCGCGAACGGATTGACGTAACCCAAAATTTCCTATTGCATCTGAAAGTAGAAACTCGCCCGATTACAACGGTATGTGTATTTTTTCCCTAGGCCATTCTGGTTAAGCGTTTGGAGCAGCAGAATTGCGAAAAATTTTTTGCCTTCTCAACCATTTCTTGGCTTCAAAGTCTCATATCTCGCGAACGGATTGATCTATCCCAAAAATTCCTATTGCATCTGAAAGTAGAAACTCGCCCGATTACAACGGTATGTGTATTTTCTCCCTAGGCCATTCTGGTTAAGCGTTTGGAGCAGCAGAATTGCGAAAAATTTTTTGCCTTCTCAACCATTTCTTGGCTTCAAACTCCCATATCTCGCGAACAGATTGACCTAACCCAAAATTCCTGTTGCATCTGAAAGTAGAAACTCGCCCGATTACAGCGGTATGTGTATTTTTTCCCTAGGCCATTCCGGTTAAGCGTTTGGAGCAGCAGAATTGCGAAAAATTTTTTGCCTTCTCAACCATTTCTTGGCTTCAAACTCCCATATCTCGCGAACGGATTGACCTAACCCAAAAATTCCTGTTGCATCTGAAAGTAGAAACTCACCCGATTACAACGGTATGTGTATTTTTTCCATAGGCCATTCTGGTTAAGCGTTTGGAGCAGCAGAATTGCGAAAAATTTTTTGTCTTCTCAACCATTTCTTGGCTTCAAACTCCCATATCTCGCGAACGGATTGACCTAACCCAAAAATTCCTGTTGCATCTGAAAGTAGAAACTCGCCCGATTACAACGGTATTTGTATTTTTTCCATAGGCCATTCTGGTTAAGCGTTTGGAGCAGCAGAATTGCGAAAAATTTTTTGCCTTCTCAACCATTTCTTGGCTTCAAAGTCTCATATCTCGCGAACGGATTGATCTATCCCAAAAATTCCTATTGCATCTGAAAGTAGAAACTCGCCCGATTACAACGGTATTTGTATTTTTTCCATAGGCCATTCTGGTTAAGCGTTTGGAGCAGCAGAATTGCGAAAAATTTTTTGCCTTCTCAACCATTTCTTGGCTTCAAACTCCCATATCTCGCGAACGGATTGACCTAACCCAAAAATTCCTATTGCACCTGAAAGTAGAAACTCGCCCGATTACAACGGTTTGTGTATTTTTTTGCTAGGCCATTCTGGTTAAGCGTTTGGAGCAGCAGAAGTGCGAAAAATTTGTTGTCTTCTCAACCATTTCTTAGCTTCAAACTCCCATATCTCGCGAACGGATTGACCTAACCCAAAAATTCCTATTGCATCTGAAAGTAGAAACTCGCCCGATTACAGCGGTATTTGTATTCTTTCCCTAGGCCGTTCTGGTTAAGCGTTTGGAGCAGCAGAATTGCGAAAAATTTTTTGCCTTCTCAACCGTTTCTTGGCTTCAAAGTCTCATATCTCGCGAACGGATTGACTTAACCCAAAAATTCCTATTGCATCTGAAAGTAGAATCTCGCCCGATTACAGCGGTACGTGTATTTTTTCCCTAGCCCATTCTGGTTAAGCGTTTGGAGCAGCAGAATTGCGAAAAATTTGTTGTCTTCTCAACCATTTCTTAGCTTCAAACTCCCATATCTCGCGAACGGATTGACGTAACTCAAAATTTCCTATTGCATCTGAAAGTAGAAACTCGCCCGATTACAACGGTATGTGTATTTTTTCCCTAGGCCATTCTGCTTAAGCGTTTGGAACAGCAGAATTGCGAAAAATTTTTTGGCTTCTCAACCATTTCTTGGCTTCAAAGTCTCATATCTCGCGAACGGATTGACCTAACCCAAAAATTCCTATTGCATCTGAAAGTAGAATCTCGCCCGATTACAGCGGTACGTGTATTTTTTCCCTAGCCCATTCTGGTTAAGCGTTTGGAGCAGCAGAATTGCGAAAAATTTGTTGTCTTCTCAACCATTTCTTAGCTTCAAACTCCCATACCTCGCGAACGGATTGACGTAACCCAAAATTTCCTATTGCATCTGAAAGTAGAAACTCGCCCGATTACAACGGTATGTGTATTTTTTCCCTAGGCCATTCTGGTTAAGCGTTTGGAGCAGCAGAATTGCGAAAAATTTTTTGCCTTCTCAACCATTTCTTGGCTTCAAAGTCTCATATCTCGCGAACGGATTGATCTATCCCAAAAATTCCTATTGCATCTGAAAGTAGAAACTCGCCCGATTACAACGGTATGTGTATTTTCTCCCTAGGCCATTCTGGTTAAGCGTTTGGAGCAGCAGAATTGCGAAAAATTTTTTGCCTTCTCAACCATTTCTTGGCTTCAAACTCCCATATCTCGCGAACGGATTGACCTAACCCAAAATTCCTGTTGCATCTGAAAGTAGAAACTCGCCCGATTACAGCGGTATGTGTATTTTTTCCCTAGGCCATTCCGCTTAAGCGTTTGGAGCAGCAGAATTGCGAAAAATTTTTTGCCTTCTCAACCATTTCTTGGCTTCAAACTCCCATATCTCGCGAACGGATTGACCTAACCCAAAAATTCCTGTTGCATCTGAAAGTAGAAACTCACCCGATTACAACGGTATGTGTATTTTTTCCATAGGCCATTCTGGTTAAGCGTTTGGAGCAGCAGAATTGCGAAAAATTTTTTGTCTTCTCAACCATTTCTTGGCTTCAAACTCCCATATCTCGCGAACGGATTGACGTAACCCAAAAATTCCTGTTGCATCTGAAAGTAGAAACTCGCCCGATTACAACGGTATGTGTATTTTTTCCCTAGGACATTCTGGTTAAGCGTTTGGAACAGCAGAATTGCGAAAAATTTTTTGCCTTCTCAACCATTTCTTGTCTTCAAACTCCCATATCTCGCGAACGGATTGACTTAACCCAAAAATTCCTATTGCATCTGAAAGTAGAATCTCGCCCGATTACAGCGGTACGTGTATTTTTTCCCTAGCCCATTCTGGTTAAGCGTTTGGAGCAGCAGAATTGCGAAAAATTTGTTGTCTTCTCAACCATTTCTTAGCTTCAAACTCCCATATCTCGCGAACGGATTGACGTAACTCAAAATTTCCTATTGCATCTGAAAGTAGAAACTCGCCCGATTACAACGGTATGTGTATTTTTTCCCTAGGCCATTCTGCTTAAGCGTTTGGAACAGCAGAATTGCGAAAAATTTTTTGGCTTCTCAACCATTTCTTGGCTTCAAAGTCTCATATCTCGCGAACGGATTGACCTAACCCAAAAATTCCTATTGCATCTGAAAGTAGAATCTCGCCCGATTACAGCGGTACGTGTATTTTTTCCCTAGCCCATTCTGGTTAAGCGTTTGGAGCAGCAGAATTGCGAAAAATTTGTTGTCTTCTCAACCATTTCTTAGCTTCAAACTCCCATACCTCGCGAACGGATTGACGTAACCCAAAATTTCCTATTGCATCTGAAAGTAGAAACTCGCCCGATTACAACGGTATGTGTATTTTTTCCCTAGGCCATTCTGGTTAAGCGTTTGGAGCAGCAGAATTGCGAAAAATTTTTTGCCTTCTCAACCATTTCTTGGCTTCAAAGTCTCATATCTCGCGAACGGATTGATCTATCCCAAAAATTCCTATTGCATCTGAAAGTAGAAACTCGCCCGATTACAACGGTATGTGTATTTTCTCCCTAGGCCATTCTGGTTAAGCGTTTGGAGCAGCAGAATTGCGAAAAATTTTTTGCCTTCTCAACCATTTCTTGGCTTCAAACTCCCATATCTCGCGAACGGATTGACCTAACCCAAAATTCCTGTTGCATCTGAAAGTAGAAACTCGCCCGATTACAGCGGTATGTGTATTTTTTCCCTAGGCCATTCCGCTTAAGCGTTTGGAGCAGCAGAATTGCGAAAAATTTTTTGCCTTCTCAACCATTTCTTGGCTTCAAACTCCCATATCTCGCGAACGGATTGACCTAACCCAAAAATTCCTGTTGCATCTGAAAGTAGAAACTCACCCGATTACAACGGTATGTGTATTTTTTCCATAGGCCATTCTGGTTAAGCGTTTGGAGCAGCAGAATTGCGAAAAATTTTTTGTCTTCTCAACCATTTCTTGGCTTCAAACTCCCATATCTCGCGGACGGATTGACCTAACCCAAAAATTCCTGTTGCGTGTGAAAGTAGAAACTCGCCCGATTACAACGGTACGTGTATTTTTTCCCTAGCCCATTCTGGTTAAGCGTTTGGAGCAGCAGAATTGCGAAAAATTTGTTGTCTTCTCAACCATTTCTTAGCTTCAAAGTCCCATATCTCGCGAACGGATTGACCAAACCCAAAAATTCCTGCTGCGTCTGAAAGTAGGAACTCGCCCGATTATAACGATATGCGTATTTTTTCCCTAGGGCATTCTGGTTAAGCGTTTGGAGCAGCAGAATTGCAAAAAATGTTTTACCTTCTCAACCATTTCTTGGCTTCAAACTCCCATATCTCGCGAACGGATTGACCTAACCCAAAAATTCCTATTGCATCTGAAAGTAGAAACTCGCCCGATTACAGCGGTATGTGTATTTTTTCCCTAGGCAATTCTGGTTAAGCGTTTGGAGCAGCAGAATTGCGAAAAATTTTTTGCCTTCTCAACCATTTCTTGGCTTCAAACTCCCATATATCGCGAACGGATTGACCTAACCCAAAAATTCCTGTTGCACCTGAAAGTAGAAACTCGCCGATTACAACAGTATGTGTATTTTTTCCCTAGGCCATTCTGGTTAAGCGTTTGGAGCAGCAGAATTGCGAAAAATTTTTTGCCTTCTAAACCATTTCTTGGCTTCAAACTCCCATATCACGCGAACGGATTGACCTAACCCAAAAGTTCCTGTTGCGTCTGAAAGTAGAAACTCGCCCGATTACAACGGTATGTGTATTTTTTCCCTAGGCCATTCTGGTTAAGCGTTTGGAGCAGCAGAATTGCGAAAAATTTTTTGCCGTCTCAACCATTTCTTGGCTTCAAACTGCCATATCTAGCGAACGGATGGACCTAACCCAAAAATTCCTATTGCATCTGAAAGTATAAACTCGCCCGACTACAGCGGTATGTATATTTTTTCCCTAGGGCATTCTGGATAAGGGTTTGGATCAGCAGAATTACCAAAAATTGTATGCTTTCTCAACCATTTCTTGGCTTCAAACTCCCATATCTCGCGAACGGATAGACCTAACCCAAAAATTCCTGTTGCGTGTGAAAGTAGAAACTCGCCCGATTACAACGGTATGTGTATTTTTTCAATAGCCTATTCTGGTTAAGAGTTTGGAGCAGCAGAATAGCGAAAAATTGTTTGCATTCTGAACCATTTCTTGGCTTCAAACTCCCATATCTCGCGAACGGATTGACCTAACCCAAAAATTCCTGTAGCATCTGAAAATAGAAACTCGCCCGATTACAACGGTATGTGTATTTTTTCCATAGGCCATTCTGGTTAAGCGTTTGGAGCAGCAGAATTGCGAAAAATTTTTTGTCTTCTCAACCATTTCTTGGTTTCAAACCACCATATCTCGCGGACGGATTGACCTAACCCAAAAATTCCTGTTGCGTGTGAAAGTAGAAACTCGCCCGATTACAACGGTACGTGTATTTTTTCCCTAGCCCTTTCTGGTTAAGCGTTTGGAGCAGCAGAATTGCGAAAAATTTGTTGTCTTCTCAACCATTTCTTAGCTTCAAAGTCCCATATCTCGCGAACGGATTGACCAAACCCAAAAATTCCTGCTGCGTCTGAAAGTAGAAACTCGCCCGATTATAACGATATGCGTATTTTTTCCCAAAGCCATTCTGGTTAAGCGTTTGGAGCAGCAGAATTGTGAAAAATCTTTTGCCTTCTCAACCATTTCTTGGCTTCAAACTCCCATATCTCGCGAACGGATTGACCACAACCCAAAAATTCCTATTGCATCTGAAAGTAGAAACTCGCCCGATTACAGCGGTATGTTTATTTTTTCCCTAGGCAATTCTGGTTAAGGGTTTGGAGCAGCAGAATTGCAAAAAATGTTTTACCTTCTCAACCATTTCTTGGCTTCAAACTCCCATATCTCGCGAACGGATTGACCTAACCCAAAAATTCCTATTGCATCTGAAAGTAGAAACTCGCCCGATTACAGCGGTATGTGTATTTTTTCCCTAGGCAATTCTGGTTAAGCGTTTGGAGCAGCAGAATTGCGAAAAATGTTTTGCCTTCTCAACCATTTCTTGGCTTCAAACTCCCATATATCGCGAACGGATTGACCTAACCCAAAAATTCCTATTGCATCTGAAAGTAGAAACTCGCCCGGTTACAACGGTATGTGTATTTTTTCCCTAGGCCATTCTGGTTAAGCGTTTGGAGCAGCAGAATTGTGAAAAATTTTTTGCCTTCTCAACCATTTCTTGGCTTCAAACTCCCATATCTCGCGAACGGATTGACCTAACCCAAAATTCCTGTTGCATCTGAAAGTAGAAACTCGCCCGGTTACAGCGGTATGTGTATTTTTTCCCTAGGCCATTCCGGTTAAGCGTTTGGAGCAGCAGAATTGCGAAAAATTTTTTGCCTTCTCAACCATTTCTTGGCTTCAAACTCCCATATCTCGCGAACGGATTGACCTAACCCAAAAATTCCTGTTGCCTCTGAAAGTAGAAACTCACCCGATTACAACGGTATGTGTATTTTTTTCCCTAGGCAATTCTGGTTAAGCGTTTGGAGCAGCAGAATTGCGAAAAATTTTTTGCCTTCTCAACCATTTCTTGGCTTCAAACTCCCATATATCGCGAACGGATTGACCTAACCCAAAAATTCCTGTTGCACCTGAAAGTAGAAACTCGCCGATTACAACAGTATGTGTATTTTTTCCCTAGGCCATTCTGGTTAAGCGTTTGGAGCAGCAGAATTGCGAAAAATTTTTTGCCTTCTAAACCATTTCTTGGCTTCAAACTCCCATATCACGCGAACGGATTGACCTAACCCAAAAGTTCCTGTTGCGTCTGAAAGTAGAAACTCGCCCGATTACAACGGTATGTGTATTTTTTCCCTAGGCCATTCTGGTTAAGCGTTTGGAGCAGCAGAATTGCGAAAAATTTTTTGCCGTCTCAACCATTTCTTGGCTTCAAACTGCCATATCTAGCGAACGGATGGACCTAACCCAAAAATTCCTATTGCATCTGAAAGTATAAACTCGCCCGACTACAGCGGTATGTATATTTTTTCCCTAGGGCATTCTGGATAAGGGTTTGGATCAGCAGAATTACCAAAAATTGTATGCTTTCTCAACCATTTCTTGGCTTCAAACTCCCATATCTCGCGAACGGATAGACCTAACCCAAAAATTCCTGTTGCGTGTGAAAGTAGAAACTCGCCCGATTACAACGGTATGTGTATTTTTTCAATAGCCTATTCTGGTTAAGAGTTTGGAGCAGCAGAATAGCGAAAAATTGTTTGCATTCTGAACCATTTCTTGGCTTCAAACTCCCATATCTCGCGAACGGATTGACCTAACCCAAAAATTCCTGTAGCATCTGAAAATAGAAACTCGCCCGATTACAACGGTATGTGTATTTTTTCCATAGGCCATTCTGGTTAAGCGTTTGGAGCAGCAGAATTGCGAAAAATTTTTTGTCTTCTCAACCATTTCTTGGTTTCAAACCACCATATCTCGCGGACGGATTGACCTAACCCAAAAATTCCTGTTGCGTGTGAAAGTAGAAACTCGCCCGATTACAACGGTACGTGTATTTTTTCCCTAGCCCTTTCTGGTTAAGCGTTTGGAGCAGCAGAATTGCGAAAAATTTGTTGTCTTCTCAACCATTTCTTAGCTTCAAAGTCCCATATCTCGCGAACGGATTGACCAAACCCAAAAATTCCTGCTGCGTCTGAAAGTAGAAACTCGCCCGATTATAACGATATGCGTATTTTTTCCCAAAGCCATTCTGGTTAAGCGTTTGGAGCAGCAGAATTGTGAAAAATCTTTTGCCTTCTCAACCATTTCTTGGCTTCAAACTCCCATATCTCGCGAACGGATTGACCACAACCCAAAAATTCCTATTGCATCTGAAAGTAGAAACTCGCCCGATTACAGCGGTATGTTTATTTTTTCCCTAGGCAATTCTGGTTAAGGGTTTGGAGCAGCAGAATTGCAAAAAATGTTTTACCTTCTCAACCATTTCTTGGCTTCAAACTCCCATATCTCGCGAACGGATTGACCTAACCCAAAAATTCCTATTGCATCTGAAAGTAGAAACTCGCCCGATTACAGCGGTATGTGTATTTTTTCCCTAGGCAATTCTGGTTAAGCGTTTGGAGCAGCAGAATTGCGAAAAATGTTTTGCCTTCTCAACCATTTCTTGGCTTCAAACTCCCATATATCGCGAACGGATTGACCTAACCCAAAAATTCCTATTGCATCTGAAAGTAGAAACTCGCCCGGTTACAACGGTATGTGTATTTTTTCCCTAGGCCATTCTGGTTAAGCGTTTGGAGCAGCAGAATTGTGAAAAATTTTTTGCCTTCTCAACCATTTCTTGGCTTCAAACTCCCATATCTCGCGAACGGATTGACCTAACCCAAAATTCCTGTTGCATCTGAAAGTAGAAACTCGCCCGGTTACAGCGGTATGTGTATTTTTTCCCTAGGCCATTCCGGTTAAGCGTTTGGAGCAGCAGAATTGCGAAAAATTTTTTGCCTTCTCAACCATTTCTTGGCTTCAAACTCCCATATCTCGCGAACGGATTGACCTAACCCAAAAATTCCTGTTGCCTCTGAAAGTAGAAACTCACCCGATTACAACGGTATGTGTATTTTTTTCCATAGGCCATTCTGGTTAAGCGTTTGGAGCAGCAGAATTGCGAAAAATTTTTTGTCTTCTCAACCATTTCTTGGCTTCAAACTCCCATATCTCGCGAAAGGATTGACCTAACCCAAAAATTCCTGTTGCATCTGAAAGTAGAAACTCGCCCGATTACAACGGTATTTGTATTTTTTCCATAGGCCATTCTGGTTAAGCGTTTGGAGCAGCAGAATTGCGAAAAATTTTTTGTCTTCTCAACCATTTCTTGGCTTCAAACTCCCATATCTCGCGGACGGATTGACCTAACCCAAAAATTCCTGTTGCGTGTGAAAGTAGAAACTCGCCCGATTACAACGGTACGTGTATTTTTTCCCTAGCCCATTCTGGTTAAGCGTTTGGAGCAGCAGAATTGCGAAAAATTTTTTGCCTTCTCAACCATTTCTTGGCTTCAAACTCCCATATATCGCGAACGGATTGACCTAACCCAAAAATTCCTGTTGCACCTGAAAGTAGAAACTCGCCGATTACAACAGTATGTGTATTTTTTCCCTAGGCCATTCTGGTTAAGCGATTGGAGCAGCAGAATTGCGAAAAATTTTTTGCCTTCTAAACCATTTCTTGGCTTCAAACTCCCATATCACGCGAACGGATTGACCTAACCCAAAAGTTCCTGTTGCGTCTGAAAGTAGAAACTCGCCCGATTACAACGGTATGTGTATTTTTTCCCTAGGCCATTCTGGTTAAGCGTTTGGAGCAGCAGAATTGCGAAAAATTTTTTGCCGTCTCAACCATTTCTTGGCTTCAAACTGCCATATCTAGCGAACGGATGGACCTAACCCAAAAATTCCTATTGCATCTGAAAGTATAAACTCGCCCGACTACAGCGGTATGTATATTTTTTCCCTAGGGCATTCTGGATAAGGGTTTGGATCAGCAGAATTACCAAAAATTGTGTGCCTTCTCAACCATTTCTTGGCTTCAAACTCCCATATCTCGCGAACGGATAGACCTAACCCAAAAATTCCTGTTGCGTGTGAAAGTAGAAACTCGCCCGATTACAACGGTATGTGTATTTTTTCAATAGCCTATTCTGGTTAAGAGTTTGGAGCAGCAGAATAGCGAAAAATTGTTTGCATTCTCAACCATTTCTTGGCTTCAAACTCCCATATCTCGCGAACGGATTGACCTAACCCAAAAATTCCTGTAGCATCTGAAAGTAGATACTCGCCCGATTACAACGGTATGTGTATTTTTTCCATAGGCCATTCTGGTTAAGCGTTTGGAGCAGCAGAATTGCGAAAAATTTTTTGTCTTCTTAACCATTTCTTGGTTTCAAACCACCATATCTCGCGGACGGATTGACCTAACCCAAAAATTCCTGTTGCGTGTGAAAGTAGAAACTCGCCCGATTACAACGGTACGTGTATTTTTCCCTAGCCCATTCTGGTTAAGCGTTTGGAGCAGCAGAATTGCGAAAAATTTGTTGTCTTCTCAGCCATTTCTTAGCTTCAAAGTCCCATATCTCGCGAACGGATTGACCAAACCCAAAAATTCCTGCTGCGTCTGAAAGTAGAAACTCGCCCGATTATAACGATATGTGTATTTTTTCCCAAAGCCATTCTGGTTAAGCGTTTGGAGCAGCAGAATTGTGAAAAATCTTTTGCCTTCTCAACCATTTCTTGGCTTCAAACTCCCATATCTCGCGAACGGATTGACCACAACCCAAAAATTCCTATTGCATCTGAAAGTAGAAACTCGCCCGATTACAGCGGTATGTGTATTTTTTCCCTAGGCAATTCTGGTTAAGGGTTTGGAGCAGCAGAATTGCAAAAAATGTTTTACCTTCTCAACCATTTCTTGGCTTCAAACTCCCATATCTCGCGAACGGATTGACCTAACCCAAAAATTCCTATTGCATCTGAAAGTAGAAACTCGCCCGATTACAGCGGTATGTGTATTTTTTCCCTAGGCAATTCTGGTTAAGCTTTTGGAGCAGCAGAATTGCGAAAAATGTTTTGCCTTCTCAACCATTTCTTGGCTTCAAACTCCCATATATCGCGAACGGATTGACCTAACCCAAAATTCCTGTTGCATCTGAAAGTAGAAACTCGCCCGATTACAGCGGTATGTGTATTTTTTCCCTAGGCCATTCCGGTTAAGCGTTTGGAGCAGCAGAATTGCGAAAAATTTTTTGTCTTCTCAACCATTTCTTGGCTTCAAACTCCCATATCTCGCGGACGGATTGACCTAACCCAAAAATTCCTGTTGCGTGTGAAAGTAGAAACTCGCCCGATTACAACGGTACGTGTATTTTTCCCTAGCCCATTCTGGTTAAGCGTTTGGAGCAGCAGAATTGCGAAAAATTTGTTGTCTTCTCAGCCATTTCTTAGCTTCAAAGTCCCATATCTCGCGAACGGATTGACCAAACCCAAAAATTCCTGCTGCGTCTGAAAGTAGAAACTCGCCCGATTATAACGATATGCGTATTTTTTCCCAAAGCCATTCTGGTTAAGCGTTTGGAGCAGCAGAATTGTGAAAAATCTTTTGCCTTCTCAACCATTTCTTGGCTTCAAACTCCCATATCTCGCGAACGGATTGACCACAACCCAAAAATTCCTATTGCATATGAAAGTCGAAACTCGCCCGATTACAGCGGTATGTGTATTTTTTCCCTAGGCAATTCTGGTTAAGGGTTTGGAGCAGCAGAATTGCAAAAAATGTTTTACCTTCTCAACCATTTCTTGGCTTCAAACTCCCATATCTCGCGAACGGATTGACCTAACCCAAAAATTCCTATTGCATCTGAAAGTAGAAACTCGCCCGATTACAGCGGTATGTGTATTTTTTCCCTAGGCAATTCTGGTTAAGCTTTTGGAGCAGCAGAATTGCGAAAAATGTTTTGCCTTCTCAACCATTTCTTGGCTTCAAACTCCCATATATCGCGAACGGATTGACCTAACCCAAAAATTCCTATTGCATCTGAAAGTAGAAACTCGCCCGGTTACAACGGTATGTGTCTTTTTTCCCTAGGCAATTCTGGTTAAGGGTTTGGAGCAGCAGAATTGCAAAAAATGTTTTACCTTCTCAACCATTTCTTGGCTTCAAACTCCCATATCTCGCGAACGGATTGACCTAACCCAAAAATTCCTATTGCATCTGAAAGTAGAAACTCGCCCGATTACAGCGGTATGTGTATTTTTTCCCTAGGCAATTCTGGTTAAGCTTTTGGAGCAGCAGAATTGCGAAAAATGTTTTGCCTTCTCAACCATTTCTTGGCTTCAAACTCCCATATATCGCGAACGGATTGACCTAACCCAAAATTCCTGTTGCATCTGAAAGTAGAAACTCGCCCGATTACAGCGGTATGTGTATTTTTTCCATAGGCCATTCTGGTTAAGCGTGTGGAGCAGCAGAATTGCGAAAAATTTTTTGTCTTCTCAACCATTTCTTGGCTTCAAACTCCCATATCTCGCGAACGGATTGACCTAACCCAAAAATTCCTGTTGCATCTGAAAGTATAAACTCGCCCGATTACAGCGGTATGTGTATTTTTTCCATAGGCCATTCTGGTTAAGCGTTTGGAGCAGCAGAATTGCGAAAAATTTTTTGTCTTCTCAAGCATTTCTTGGCTTCAAACTCCCATATCTCGCGGACGGATTGACCTAACCCAAAAATTCCTGTTGCGTGTGAAAGTAGAAACTCGCCCGATTACAACGGTACGTGTATTTTTTCCCTAGCCCATTCTGGTTAAGCGTTTGGAGCAGCAGAATTGCGAAAAATTTGTTGTCTTCTCAACCATTTCTTAGCTTCAAAGTCCCATATCTCGCGAACGGATTGACCAAGCCCAAAAATTCGTGCTGCGTCTGAAAGTAGAAACTGGCCCGATTATAACGATATGCGTATTTTTTCCCTAGGCCATTCTGGTTAAGCGTTTGGAGCAGCAGAATTGCGAAAAATGTTTTGCCTTCTCAACCATTTCTTGGCTTCAAACTCCCATATCTCGCGAACAGATTGACCTAACCCAAAAATTCCTGTAGCATCTGAAAGTAGAAACTCGCCCGATTACAACGGTATGTGTATTTTTTCCATAGGCCATTCTGGTTAAGCGTTTGGAGCAGCAGAATTGCGAAAAATTTTTTGTCTTCTCAACCATTTCTTGGTTTCAAACTCCCATATCTCGCGTACGGATTGACCTAACCCAAAAATTCCTGTTGCGTGTGAAAGTAGAAACTCGCCCGATTACAACGGTACGTGTATTTTTTCCCTAGCCCATTCTGGTTAAGCATTTGGAGCAGCAGAATTGCGAAAAATTTGTTGTCTTCTCAACCATTTCTTAGCTTCAAAGTCCCATATCTCGCGAACGGTTTGACCAAACCCAAAAATTCCTGCTGCGTCTGAAAGTAGAAACTCGCCCGATTATAACGATATGCGTATTTTTTCCCTAGGCCATTCTGGTTAAGCGTTTGGAGCAGCAGAAGTGCGAAAAATTTTTTGCCTTCTCAACCATTTCTTGGCTTCAAACTCCCATATCTCGCGAACGGATTGACCTAACCCAAAAATTCCTATTGCATCTGAAAGTAGAAACTCGCTCGATTACAACGGTATGTGTATTTTTTCCCTAGGCCATTCTGGTTAAGCCTTTGGAGCAGCAGAATTGCGAAAAATTTTTTGCCTTCTCAACCATTTCCTGTCTTCAAACTCCCATATCTCGCGAACGGATTGACCTAACCCAAAAATTCCTGTTGCATCTGAAAGTGGAAACTCGCCCGATTACAACGGTATGTGTATTTTTTCCATAGGCCATTCTGGTTAAGCGTTTGTAGCAGCATAATTGCGAAAAATTTTTTGGCTTCTCAACCATTTCTTGTCTTCAAACTCCCATATCTCGCGGACGGATTGACCTAACCCAAAAATTCCTATTGCGTCTGAAAGTAGAAACTCGCTCGATTACAACGGTATGTGTATTTTTTCCCTAGGCCATTCTGGTTAAGCCTTTGGAGCAGCAGAATTGCGAAAAATTTTTTGCCTTCTCAACCATTTCCTGTCTTCAAACTCCCATATCTCGCGAACGGATTGACCTAACCCAAAAATTCCTGCTGCGTCTGAAAGTAGAAACTCGTCCGATTATAACGATATGCGTATTTTTTTCCCTAGGCCATTCTGGTTAAGCGTTTGGAGCAGCAGAAGTGCGAAAAATTTTTTGCCTTCTCAACCATTTCTTGGCTTCAAACTCCCATATCTCGCGAACGGATTAACCTAACCCAAAAATTCCTATTGCATCTGAAAGTAGAATCTCGCTCGATTACAACGGTATGTGTATTTTTTCCATAGGCCATTCTGGTTAAGCGTTTGCAGCAGCAGAATTGCGAAAAATTTGTTGTCTTCTCAACCATTTCTTAGCTTCAAACTACCAAATCTCGCGAACGGATTGACGTAACCCAAAAATTCCTATTGCATCTGAAAGTAGAAACTCGCCCGATTACAACGGTACATGTATTTTTCCCTTAGGCCATACAGGTTACGCGATTGGAGCAGCAGAAGTGCGAAAAATTTATTGTCTTCTCAACCATTTCTTCGCTTCAAACTCCCAAATCTCGCGCACGGATTGACGTAACCCAAAAATTCCTATTGCATCTGAAAGTAGAAACTCGCCCGACTACAACGGTATGTGTATTTTTTCCACAGGCCATTCTGGTTAAGCGTTTGGAGCAGCAGAATTGCGAAAAATTTTTTGCCTTCTCAACCATTTCTTGGCTTCAAACTCCCATATCTCGCGAACGGATTGACCTAACCCAAAAATTCCAATTGCATCTGAAAGTAGAAACTCGCTCGATTACAACGGTATGTGTATTTTTTCCATAGGCCATTCTGGTTAAGCGTTTGCAGCAGCATAATTGCGAAAAATTTTTTGCCTTCTCAAACATTTCTTGTCTTCAAACTCCCATATCTCGCGGACGGATTGACCTAACCCAAAAATTCCTATTGCATCTGAAAGTAGAAACTCACCCGATTACAACGATATGCGTATTTTTCCCCTAAGCCATTCTGGTTAAGCGTTTGGAGCAGCAGAATTGCGAAAAATCTTTTGCCTTCTCAACCATTTCTTGGCTTCAAACTCCCATATCTCGCGAACGGATTGACCTAACCCAAAAATTCCTATTGCATCTGAAAGTAGAAACTCGCCCGATTACAGCGGTATGTGTATTTTTTCCCTAGGCAATTCTGGTTAAGGGTTTGGAGCAGCAGAATTGCGAAAAATTTTTTGCCTTCTCAACCATTTCTTGGCTTCAAACTCCCATATCTCGCGAACGGATTGACCTAACCCAAAAATTCCTGTTGCATCTGAAAGTAGAAACTCGCCCGATTACAACGGTATGTGTATTTTTTCCCTAGGCCATTCTGGTTAAGCGTTTGGAGCAGCAGTAGTGCGAAAAACTTGTTGTCTTCTTTACCATTTCTTAGCTTCAAACTCCCATATCTCGCGAACGGATAGACCTAACCCAAAAATTCCTGTTATGTGTGAAAGTAGAAACTCTCCCGATTACGACGGTATATATATTTTTTCCCTAGCCCATTCTGGTTAAGCGTTTGGCGCAGCAGAATTGCGAAAAATTTGTTGTCTTCTCAACCATTTCTTAGCTTCAAAGTCCCATATCGCGCGAACGGATTGACCGAACCCAAAAATTCCTATTGCATCTGAAAGTAGAAACTCGCCCGATTACAACGATATGCGTATTTTTTCCCTAGGGCATTCTGGTTAAGCGTTTGGAGCAGCAGAATTGCGAAAAATGTTTTACCTTCTCAACCATTTCTTGGCTTCAAACTCCCGTATCTCGCGAACGGATTGACCTTACCCTAAAATTCCTATTGCATCTGAAAGTAGAAACTCGCCCGATTACAGCGGTATGTGTATTTTTTCACTAGGCAATTCTGGTTAAGCGTTTGGAGCAGCAGAATAGCGAAAAATTTTTTGCCTTCTCAACCATTTCTTGGGTTCAAACTCCCATATCTCGCGAACGGATTGACCTAACCCAAAAATTCCTGTTGCACCTGAAAGTAGAAACTCGCCGATTACAACGGTATGTGTATTTTTTCCCTAAGCCATTCTGGTTAAGCGTTCGGAGCAGCAGAAGTGCGAAAGATTTGTTGTCTTCGCAACCATTTCTTAGCTTCAAACCCCCATATCTCGCGAACCGATTGACCACACCCAAAACTTCCTGTTGCGTCTGAAAGTAGAAACTCGACCGATTACAACAGTATGTGTATTTTATCCCTAGGCCATTCTGGTTAAGCATTTGGAGCAGCAGAAGTGCGAAAAATTTGTTGCCTTCTCAACCATTTCTTAGCTTCAAACTCGCATATCTCGCGAACGGATTCACTAAACCCGAAAATTCCTCTTGCATCTGAAAGTAGAAACTCGCCCGATTACAACGGTATGTGTATTTTTTCCCTAGGCCATTCTGGTTAAGCGTTCGGAACAGCAGAATTGCGCAAAATCTGTTGCCTTCTCAACCATTTCTTACTTTCAAACTCCCATATCTCGCGAATGGATTCACCAAACCCAAAAATTCCTCTTGCATCTGAAAGTAGAAACTCTCCCGATTACAACGGTGTGTGTACTTTTTCCCTAGGCCATTCTGGTTAAGCGTTTGGAGCAGCAGAATTGCGAAAAATTTTTTGTCTTCTCAACCATTTCTTGTCTTCAAACTCCCATATCTCGCGAACGGATTGACCTAACCCAAAAATTCCTGTTGCATCTGAAAGCAGAAACTCGCCCGATTACAACGGTATGTGCATTTTTTCCATAGGCCATTCTGGTTAAGCGTTTGGAGCAGTAGAATTGCGAAAAATTTTTTGTCTTCTCAACCATTTCTTGTCTTCAAACTCCAATATCTCGCGGACGGATTGACCTAACCCAAAAATTCCTATTGCGTCTGAAAGTAGAAACTCGCCCGATTACAACGGTATGTGTATTTTTTCCCTAGGCCATTCTGGTTAAGCGTTTGGAGCAGCAGAATTGCAAAAATTTTTTGCCTTCTCAACCATTTGTTGGCTTCAAACTCCCATATCTCGCGAACGGATTGACCTAACCCAAAAATTCCTGTTGCATCTGAAAGTAGAAACTCGCCCGATTACAGCGGTATGTGTATTTTTTCCCTAAGCCATTCTGGTTAAGCGTTTGGAGCAGCAGAATTGTGATAAATTTTGTGCCTTCTCTACCATTTCTTGGCTTCAAACTCCCATATCTCGCGAACGGATTGACCTAACCCAAAAATTCCTATTGCATCTGAAAGTAGAAACTCGCCCCATTACAGCGCTATGTGTATTTTTTCCCTAGGCCATTCTAGTTAAGCGTTTGGAGCAGCAGAATTGTGATAAATTTTTTGCCTTCTCTACCATTTCTTGGCTTCAAACTCCCACATCTCGCGAACGGATTGACCTAACCCAAAAATTCCTATTGCATCTGAAAGTAGAAACTCGCCCGATTTCAACGGTATGCGTATTTTTTCCCTAGGCCATTCTGGTTAAGCGTTTGGAGCAGCAGAAGTGCGAAAAATTTGTTGTCTTCTCAACCATTTCTTAGCTTCAAAGTCCCATATCTCGCGAACGGATTGACCGAACCCGAAAATTCCTGCTGCGTCTGAAAGTAGAATCTCGCCCGATTACAACGGTATGCGTATTTTTTCCCTAGGCCATTCTGGTTAAGCGTTTGGAGCAGCAGAATTGCGAAAAATTTGTTGTCTTCTCAACCATTTCTTGGCTTCAAACTCCCATATCTCGGGAACGGATTGACCTAACTCAAAAATTCCTGTTCCGTCTGAAAGTAGAAACTCGCCCGGTTACAACGGTATGTGTATTTTCTCCCTAGGCCATTCTGGTTAAGCGTTTGGAGCAGCAGAATTGCGAAAAATTTGTTGTCTTCTCAACCATTTCTTAGCTTCAAACTCCCATATCTCGCGAACGGATTGACCTAACCCAAAAATTTCTATTGCATCTGAAAGTAGAAACTCGCCCGATTACAACGGTATGTGTATTTTTTCCCTAGGCTATTCTGGTTAAGCGTTTGGAGCAGCAGAATTGTGATAAATTTTGTGCCTTCTCTACCATTTCTTGGCTTCAAACTCCCATATCTCGCGAACGGATTGACGTAACCCAAAATTTCCTATTGCATCTGAAAGTAGAAACTCGCCCGATTACAACGGTATGTGTATTTTTTCCCTTGGCCATTCTGGTTAAGCGTTTGGAGCAGCAGAATTGCGAAAAATTTTTTGCCTTCTCAACCTTTTCTTGGACTTCAAAGTCTCATATCTCGCGAACGGATTGACCTAACCCAAAAATTCCTATTGCATCTGAAAATAGAAACTCGCCCGATTACAACGGTATGTGTATTTTATCCCTAGGCCATTCTGGTTAAGCGTTTGGAGCAGCAGAATTGCGAAAAATTTTTTGCCTTCTCAACCATTTCTTGGCTTCAAACTCCCATATCTCGCGAACGGATTGACGTAACCCAAAATTTCCCATTGCATCTGAAAGTAGAAACTCGCCCGATTACAACGGTATGTGTATTTTATCCCTAGGCCATTCTGGTTAAGCGTTTGGAGCAGCAGAATTGCGAAAAATTTTTTGCCTTCTCAACCATTTCTGAGCTTCAAACTCCCATATCTCGCGAACGGATTGACGTAACCCAAAAATTCCAGTTGCATCTGAAAGTAGAAACTCGCCCGATTACAACGGTATGTGTATTTTTTCCCTAGGCCATTCTGGTTAAGCGTTCGCAGCAGCAGAATTGCGAAAAATTTTTTGCCTTCTCAACCATTTCTTGTCTTCAAACTCCCATATCTCGCGAACGGATTGACCTAACCCAAAAATTCCTATTGCATCTGAAAATAGAAACTCGCCCGATTACAACGGTATGTGTATTTTATCCCTAGGCCATTCTGGTTAAGCGTTTGGAGCAGCAGAAGTGCGAAAAATTTGTTACATTCTCAACCATTTCTTAGCTTCAAACTCCCATATCTCGCGAACGGATTGACGTAACCCAAAAATTCCAGTTGCGTCTGAAAGTAGAAACTCGCCCGGTTACAACGGTATGTGTATTTTTTCCCTAGGCCATTCTGGTTAAGCGTTTGGAGCAGCAGAAGTGCGAAAAATTTGTTGCATTCTCAACCATTTCTTAGCTTCAAACTCCCATATCTCGCGAACGGATTGACGTAACCCAAAAATTCCAGTTGCGTCTGAAAGTAGAAACTCGCCCGATTACAACGGTATGTGTATTTTTTCCCTAGGCCATTCTGGATAAGCGTTTGGAGCAGCAGAATTGTGAAAAATTTTTTGCCTTCTCAACCATTTCTTGTCTTCAAACTCCCATATCTCGCGAACGGATTGACCTAACCCAAAAATTCCTATTGCATCTGAAAGTAGAAACTCGCCCGATTACAGCGGTATTTGTATTTTTTCCCTAGGCCGTTCTGGTTAAGCGTTTGGAGCAGCAGATGTGCGAAAAATTTGTTGTCTTCTCAACCATTTCTTAGCTTCAAACTCCCATATCTCGCGAACGGATTGACGTAACCCAAAATTTCCTATTGCATCTGAAAGTAGAAACTCGCCCGATTACAACGGTATGTGTATTTTTTCCCTTGGCCATTCTGGTTAAGCGTTTGGAGCAGCAGAATTGCGAAAAATTTGTTGTCTTCTCAACCATTTCTTAGCTTCAAACTCCCATATCTCACGAACGGATTGACCTAACCCAAAAATTTCTATTGCATCTGAAAGTAGAAACTCGCCCGATTACAACGGTATGTGTATTTTTTCCCTAGGCCATTCTGGTTAAGCGTTTGGAGCAGCAGAATTGCAAAAATTTTTTGCCTTCTCAACCATTTGTTGGCTTCAAACTCCCATATCTCGCGAACGGATTGACCTAACCCAAAAATTCCTATTGCATCTGAAAGTAGAAACTCGCCCGATTTCAACGGTATGCGTATTTTTTCCCTAGGCCATTCTGGTTAAGCGTTTGGAGCAGCAGAAGTGCGAAAAATTTGTTGTCTTCTCAACCATTTCTTGGCTTCAAACTCCCATATCTCGCGAACGGATTGACCTAACCCAAAAATTCCTATTGCATCTGAAAGTAGAAACTCGCCCCATTACAGCGCTATGTGTATTTTTTCCCTAGGCCATTCTAGTTAAGCGTTTGGAGCAGCAGAATTGTGATAAATTTTTTGCCTTCTCTACCATTTCTTGGCTTCAAACTCCCACATCTCGCGAACGGATTGACCTAACCCAAAAATTCCTATTGCATCTGAAAGTAGAAACTCGCCCGATTTCAACGGTATGCGTATTTTTTCCCTAGGCCATTCTGGTTAAGCGTTTGGAGCAGCAGAAGTGCGAAAAATTTGTTGTCTTCTCAACCATTTCTTAGCTTCAAAGTCCCATATCTCGCGAACGGATTGACCGAACCCGAAAATTCCTGCTGCGTCTGAAAGTAGAATCTCGCCCGATTACAACGGTATGCGTATTTTTTCCCTAGGCCATTCTGGTTAAGCGTTTGGAGCAGCAGAATTGCGAAAAATTTGTTGTCTTCTCAACCATTTCTTGGCTTCAAACTCCCATATCTCGGGAACGGATTGACCTAACTCAAAAATTCCTGTTCCGTCTGAAAGTAGAAACTCGCCCGGTTACAACGGTATGTGTATTTTCTCCCTAGGCCATTCTGGTTAAGCGTTTGGAGCAGCAGAATTGCGAAAAATTTGTTGTCTTCTCAACCATTTCTTAGCTTCAAACTCCCATATCTCGCGAACGGATTGACCTAACCCAAAAATTTCTATTGCATCTGAAAGTAGAAACTCGCCCGATTACAACGGTATGTGTATTTTTTCCCTAGGCTATTCTGGTTAAGCGTTTGGAGCAGCAGAATTGTGATAAATTTTGTGCCTTCTCTACCATTTCTTGGCTTCAAACTCCCATATCTCGCGAATGGATTCACCAAACCCAAAAATTCCTCTTGCATCTGAAAGTAGAAACTCTCCCGATTACAACGGTGTGTGTACTTTTTCCCTAGGCCATTCTGGTTAAGCGTTTGGAGCAGCAGAATTGCGAAAAATTTTTTGTCTTCTCAACCATTTCTTGTCTTCAAACTCCCATATCTCGCGAACGGATTGACCTAACCCAAAAATTCCTGTTGCATCTGAAAGCAGAAACTCGCCCGATTACAACGGTATGTGCATTTTTTCCATAGGCCATTCTGGTTAAGCGTTTGGAGCAGTAGAATTGCGAAAAATTTTTTGTCTTCTCAACCATTTCTTGTCTTCAAACTCCAATATCTCGCGGACGGATTGACCTAACCCAAAAATTCCTATTGCGTCTGAAAGTAGAAACTCGCCCGATTACAACGGTATGTGTATTTTTTCCCTAGGCCATTCTGGTTAAGCGTTTGGAGCAGCAGAATTGCAAAAATTTTTTGCCTTCTCAACCATTTGTTGGCTTCAAACTCCCATATCTCGCGAACGGATTGACCTAACCCAAAAATTCCTGTTGCATCTGAAAGTAGAAACTCGCCCGATTACAGCGGTATGTGTATTTTTTCCCTAAGCCATTCTGGTTAAGCGTTTGGAGCAGCAGAATTGTGATAAATTTTGTGCCTTCTCTACCATTTCTTGGCTTCAAACTCCCATATCTCGCGAACGGATTGACCTAACCCAAAAATTCCTATTGCATCTGAAAGTAGAAACTCGCCCCATTACAGCGCTATGTGTATTTTTTCCCTAGGCCATTCTAGTTAAGCGTTTGGAGCAGCAGAATTGTGATAAATTTTTTGCCTTCTCTACCATTTCTTGGCTTCAAACTCCCACATCTCGCGAACGGATTGACCTAACCCAAAAATTCCTATTGCATCTGAAAGTAGAAACTCGCCCGATTTCAACGGTATGCGTATTTTTTCCCTAGGCCATTCTGGTTAAGCGTTTGGAGCAGCAGAAGTGCGAAAAATTTGTTGTCTTCTCAACCATTTCTTAGCTTCAAAGTCCCATATCTCGCGAACGGATTGACCGAACCCGAAAATTCCTGCTGCGTCTGAAAGTAGAATCTCGCCCGATTACAACGGTATGCGTATTTTTTCCCTAGGCCATTCTGGTTAAGCGTTTGGAGCAGCAGAATTGCGAAAAATTTGTTGTCTTCTCAACCATTTCTTGGCTTCAAACTCCCATATCTCGGGAACGGATTGACCTAACTCAAAAATTCCTGTTCCGTCTGAAAGTAGAAACTCGCCCGGTTACAACGGTATGTGTATTTTCTCCCTAGGCCATTCTGGTTAAGCGTTTGGAGCAGCAGAATTGCGAAAAATTTGTTGTCTTCTCAACCATTTCTTAGCTTCAAACTCCCATATCTCGCGAACGGATTGACCTAACCCAAAAATTTCTATTGCATCTGAAAGTAGAAACTCGCCCGATTACAACGGTATGTGTATTTTTTCCCTAGGCTATTCTGGTTAAGCGTTTGGAGCAGCAGAATTGTGATAAATTTTGTGCCTTCTCTACCATTTCTTGGCTTCAAACTCCCATATCTCGCGAACGGATTGACGTAACCCAAAATTTCCTATTGCATCTGAAAGTAGAAACTCGCCCGATTACAACGGTATGTGTATTTTTTCCCTTGGCCATTCTGGTTAAGCGTTTGGAGCAGCAGAATTGCGAAAAATTTTTTGCCTTCTCAACCTTTTCTTGGACTTCAAAGTCTCATATCTCGCGAACGGATTGACCTAACCCAAAAATTCCTATTGCATCTGAAAATAGAAACTCGCCCGATTACAACGGTATGTGTATTTTATCCCTAGGCCATTCTGGTTAAGCGTTTGGAGCAGCAGAATTGCGAAAAATTTTTTGCCTTCTCAACCATTTCTTGGCTTCAAACTCCCATATCTCGCGAACGGATTGACGTAACCCAAAATTTCCCATTGCATCTGAAAGTAGAAACTCGCCCGATTACAACGGTATGTGTATTTTATCCCTAGGCCATTCTGGTTAAGCGTTTGGAGCAGCAGAATTGCGAAAAATTTTTTGCCTTCTCAACCATTTCTGAGCTTCAAACTCCCATATCTCGCGAACGGATTGACGTAACCCAAAAATTCCAGTTGCATCTGAAAGTAGAAACTCGCCCGATTACAACGGTATGTGTATTTTTTCCCTAGGCCATTCTGGTTAAGCGTTCGCAGCAGCAGAATTGCGAAAAATTTTTTGCCTTCTCAACCATTTCTTGTCTTCAAACTCCCATATCTCGCGAACGGATTGACCTAACCCAAAAATTCCTATTGCATCTGAAAATAGAAACTCGCCCGATTACAACGGTATGTGTATTTTATCCCTAGGCCATTCTGGTTAAGCGTTTGGAGCAGCAGAAGTGCGAAAAATTTGTTACATTCTCAACCATTTCTTAGCTTCAAACTCCCATATCTCGCGAACGGATTGACGTAACCCAAAAATTCCAGTTGCGTCTGAAAGTAGAAACTCGCCCGGTTACAACGGTATGTGTATTTTTTCCCTAGGCCATTCTGGTTAAGCGTTTGGAGCAGCAGAAGTGCGAAAAATTTGTTGCATTCTCAACCATTTCTTAGCTTCAAACTCCCATATCTCGCGAACGGATTGACGTAACCCAAAAATTCCAGTTGCGTCTGAAAGTAGAAACTCGCCCGATTACAACGGTATGTGTATTTTTTCCCTAGGCCATTCTGGATAAGCGTTTGGAGCAGCAGAATTGCGAAAAATTTTTTGCCTTCTCAACCATTTCTTGTCTTCAAACTCCCATATCTCGCGAACGGATTGACCTAACCCAAAAATTCCTATTGCATCTGAAAGTAGAAACTCGCCCGATTACAGCGGTATTTGTATTTTTTCCCTAGGCCGTTCTGGTTAAGCGTTTGGAGCAGCAGATGTGCGAAAAATTTGTTGTCTTCTCAACCATTTCTTAGCTTCAAACTCCCATATCTCGCGAACGGATTGACGTAACCCAAAATTTCCTATTGCATCTGAAAGTAGAAACTCGCCCGATTACAACGGTATGTGTATTTTTTCCCTTGGCCATTCTGGTTAAGCGTTTGGAGCAGCAGAATTGCGAAAAATTTGTTGTCTTCTCAACCATTTCTTAGCTTCAAACTCCCATATCTCACGAACGGATTGACCTAACCCAAAAATTTCTATTGCATCTGAAAGTAGAAACTCGCCCGATTACAACGGTATGTGTATTTTTTCCCTAGGCCATTCTGGTTAAGCGTTTGGAGCAGCAGAATTGCAAAAATTTTTTGCCTTCTCAACCATTTGTTGGCTTCAAACTCCCATATCTCGCGAACGGATTGACCTAACCCAAAAATTCCTATTGCATCTGAAAGTAGAAACTCGCCCGATTTCAACGGTATGCGTATTTTTTCCCTAGGCCATTCTGGTTAAGCGTTTGGAGCAGCAGAAGTGCGAAAAATTTGTTGTCTTCTCAACCATTTCTTGGCTTCAAACTCCCATATCTCGCGAACGGATTGACCTAACCCAAAAATTCCTATTGCATCTGAAAGTAGAAACTCGCCCCATTACAGCGCTATGTGTATTTTTTCCCTAGGCCATTCTAGTTAAGCGTTTGGAGCAGCAGAATTGTGATAAATTTTTTGCCTTCTCTACCATTTCTTGGCTTCAAACTCCCACATCTCGCGAACGGATTGACCTAACCCAAAAATTCCTATTGCATCTGAAAGTAGAAACTCGCCCGATTTCAACGGTATGCGTATTTTTTCCCTAGGCCATTCTGGTTAAGCGTTTGGAGCAGCAGAAGTGCGAAAAATTTGTTGTCTTCTCAACCATTTCTTAGCTTCAAAGTCCCATATCTCGCGAACGGATTGACCGAACCCGAAAATTCCTGCTGCGTCTGAAAGTAGAATCTCGCCCGATTACAACGGTATGCGTATTTTTTCCCTAGGCCATTCTGGTTAAGCGTTTGGAGCAGCAGAATTGCGAAAAATTTGTTGTCTTCTCAACCATTTCTTGGCTTCAAACTCCCATATCTCGGGAACGGATTGACCTAACTCAAAAATTCCTGTTCCGTCTGAAAGTAGAAACTCGCCCGGTTACAACGGTATGTGTATTTTCTCCCTAGGCCATTCTGGTTAAGCGTTTGGAGCAGCAGAATTGCGAAAAATTTGTTGTCTTCTCAACCATTTCTTAGCTTCAAACTCCCATATCTCGCGAACGGATTGACCTAACCCAAAAATTTCTATTGCATCTGAAAGTAGAAACTCGCCCGATTACAACGGTATGTGTATTTTTTCCCTAGGCTATTCTGGTTAAGCGTTTGGAGCAGCAGAATTGTGATAAATTTTGTGCCTTCTCTACCATTTCTTGGCTTCAAACTCCCATATCTCGCGAACGGATTGACGTAACCCAAAATTTCCTATTGCATCTGAAAGTAGAAACTCGCCCGATTACAGCGGTATGTGTATTTTTTCCCTAGGCAATTCTGGTTAAGCTTTTGGAGCAGCAGAATTGCGAAAAATGTTTTGCCTTCTCAAACATTTCTTGGCTTCAAACTCCCATATATCGCGAACGGATTGACCTAACCCAAAATTCCTGTTGCATCTGAAAGTAGAAACTCGCCCGATTACAGCGGTATGTGTATTTTTTCCCTAGGCCATTCCGGTTAAGCGTTTGGAGCAGCAGAATTGCGAAAAATTTTTTGTCTTCTCAACCATTTCTTGGCTTCAAACTCCCATATCTCGCGAACGGATTGACCTAACCCAAAAATTCCTGTTGCATCTGAAAGTAGAAACTCGCCCGATTACAACGGTATTTGTATTTTTTCCATAGGCCATTCTGGTTAAGCGTTTGGAGCAGCAGAATTGCGAAAAATTTTTTGTCTTCTCAACCATTTCTTGGCTTCAAACTCCCATATCTCGCGGACGGATTGACCTAACCCAAAAATTCCTGTTGCGTGTGAAAGTAGAAACTCGCCCGATTACAACGGTACGTGTATTTTTCCCTAGCCCATTCTGGTTAAGCGTTTGGAGCAGCAGAATTGCGAAAAATTTGTTGTCTTCTCAGCCATTTCTTAGCTTCAAAGTCCCATATCTCGCGAACGGATTGACCAAACCCAAAAATTCCTGCTGCGTCTGAAAGTAGAAACTCGCCCGATTATAACGATATGCGTATTTTTTCCCAAAGCCATTCTGGTTAAGCGTTTGGAGCAGCAGAATTGTGAAAAATCTTTTGCCTTCTCAACCATTTCTTGGCTTCAAACTCCCATATCTCGCGAACGGATTGACCACAACCCAAAAATTCCTATTGCATATGAAAGTCGAAACTCGCCCGATTACAGGGGTATGTGTATTTTTTCCCTAGGCAATTCTGGTTAAGGGTTTGGAGCAGCAGAATTGCAAAAAATGTTTTACCTTCTCAACCATTTCTTGGCTTCAAACTCCCATATCTCGCGAACGGATTGACCTAACCCAAAAATTCCTATTGCATCTGAAAGTAGAAACTCGCCCGATTACAGCGGTATGTGTATTTTTTCCCTAGGCAATTCTGGTTAAGCTTTTGGAGCAGCAGAATTGCGAAAAATGTTTTGCCTTCTCAACCATTTCTTGGCTTCAAACTCCCATATATCGCGAACGGATTGACCTAACCCAAAAATTCCTATTGCATCTGAAAGTAGAAACTCGCCCGGTTACAACGGTATGTGTCTTTTTTCCCTAGGCAATTCTGGTTAAGGGTTTGGAGCAGCAGAATTGCAAAAAATGTTTTACCTTCTCAACCATTTCTTGGCTTCAAACTCCCATATCTCGCGAACGGATTGACCTAACCCAAAAATTCCTATTGCATCTGAAAGTAGAAACTCGCCCGATTACAGCGGTATGTGTATTTTTTCCCTAGGCAATTCTGGTTAAGCTTTTGGAGCAGCAGAATTGCGAAAAATGTTTTGCCTTCTCAACCATTTCTTGGCTTCAAACTCCCATATATCGCGAACGGATTGACCTAACCCAAAATTCCTGTTGCATCTGAAAGTAGAAACTCGCCCGATTACAGCGGTATGTGAATTTTTTCCCTAGGCCATTCCGGTTAAGCGTTTGGAGCAGCAGAATTGCGAAAAATTTTTTGTCTTCTCAACCATTTCTTGGCTTCAAACTCCCATATCTCGCGAACGGATTGACCTAACCCAAAAATTCCTGTTGCATCTGAAAGTAGAAACTCGCCCGATTACAACGGTATTTGTATTTTTTCCATAGGCCATTCTGGTTAAGCGTTTGGAGCAGCAGAATTGCGAAAAATTTTTTGTCTTCTCAACCATTTCTTGGCTTCAAACTCCCATATCTCGCGGACGGATTGACCTAACCCAAAAATTCCTGTTGCGTGTGAAAGTAGAAACTCGCCCGATTACAACGGTACGTGTATTTTTTCCCTAGCCCATTCTGGTTAAGCGTTTGGAGCAGCAGAATTGCGAAAAATTTGTTGTCTTCTCAACCATTTCTTAGCTTCAAAGTCCCATATCTCGCGAACGGATTGACCAAACCCAAAAATTCCTGCTGCGTCTGAAAGTAGGAACTCGCCCGATTATAACGATATGCGTATTTTTTCCCTAGGGCATTCTGGTTAAGCGTTTGGAGCAGCAGAATTGCAAAAAATTTTTTGCCTTCTCAACCATTTCTTGGCTTCAAACTCCCATATATCGCGAACGGATTGACCTAACCCAAAAATTCCTGTTGCACCTGAAAGTAGAAACTCGCCGATTACAACAGTATGTGTATTTTTTCCCTAGGCCATTCTGGTTAAGCGTTTGGAGCAGCAGAATTGCGAAAAATTTTTTGCCTTCTAAACCATTTCTTGGCTTCAAACTCCCATATCACGCGAACGGATTGACCTAACCCAAAAATTCCTGTTGCACCTGAAAGTAGAAACTCGCCGATTACAACAGTATGTGTATTTTTTCCCTAGGCCATTCTGGTTAAGCGTTTGGAGCAGCAGAATTGCGAAAAATTTTTTGCCTTCTAAACCATTTCTTGGCTTCAAACTCCCATATCACGCGAACGGATTGACCTAACCCAAAAGTTCCTGTTGCGTCTGAAAGTAGAAACTCGCCCGATTACAACGGTATGTGTATTTTTTCCCTAGGCCATTCTGGTTAAGCGTTTGGAGCAGCAGAATTGCGAAAAATTTTTTGCCGTCTCAACCATTTCTTGGATTCAAACTGCCATATCTAGCGAACGGATGGACCTAACCCAAAAATTCCTATTGCATCTGAAAGTAGAAACTCGCCCGATTACAGCGGTATGTGTATTTTTTCCCTAGGCAATTCTGGTTAAGCGTTTGGAGCAGCAGAATTGCGAAAAATTTGTTGCCTTCTCAACCATTTCTTGGCTTCAAACTCCCATATATCGCGAACGGATTGACCTAACCCAAAAATTCCTGTTGCACCTGAAAGTAGAAACTCGCCGATTACAACAGTATGTGTATTTTTTCCCTAGGCCATTCTGGTTAAGCGTTTGGAGCAGCAGAATTGCGAAAAATTTTTTGCCTTCTAAACCATTTCTTGGCTTCAAACTCCCATATCACGCGAACGGATTGACCTAACCCAAAAGTTCCTGTTGCGTCTGAAAGTAGAAACTCGCCCGATTACAACGGTATGTGTATTTTTTCCATAGGCCATTCTGGTTAAGCGTGTGGAGCAGCAGAATTGCGAAAAATTTTTTGTCTTCTCAACCATTTCTTGGCTTCAAACTCCCATATCTCGCGAACGGATTGACCTAACCCAAAAATTCCTGTTGCATCTGAAAGTATAAACTCGCCCGATTACAGCGGTATGTGTATTTTTTCCATAGGCCATTCTGGTTAAGCGTTTGGAGCAGCAGAATTGCGAAAAATTTTTTGTCTTCTCAAGCATTTCTTGGCTTCAAACTCCCATATCTCGCGGACGGATTGACCTAACCCAAAAATTCCTGTTGCGTGTGAAAGTAGAAACTCGCCCGATTACAACGGTACGTGTATTTTTTCCCTAGCCCATTCTGGTTAAGCGTTTGGAGCAGCAGAATTGCGAAAAATTTGTTGTCTTCTCAACCATTTCTTAGCTTCAAAGTCCCATATCTCGCGAACGGATTGACCAAGCCCAAAAATTCGTGCTGCGTCTGAAAGTAGAAACTGGCCCGATTATAACGATATGCGTATTTTTTCCCTAGGCCATTCTGGTTAAGCGTTTGGAGCAGCAGAATTGCGAAAAATGTTTTGCCTTCTCAACCATTTCTTGGCTTCAGACTCCCATATCTCGCGAACAGATTGACCTAACCCAAAAATTCCTGTAGCATCTGAAAGTAGAAACTCGCCCGATTACAACGGTATGTGTATTTTTTCCATAGGCCATTCTGGTTAAGCGTTTGGAGCAGCAGAATTGCGAAAAATTTTTTGTCTTCTCAACCATTTCTTGGTTTCAAACTCCCATATCTCGCGTACGGATTGACCTAACCCAAAAATTCCTGTTGCGTGTGAAAGTAGAAACTCGCCCGATTACAACGGTACGTGTATTTTTTCCCTAGCCCATTCTGGTTAAGCATTTGGAGCAGCAGAATTGCGAAAAATTTGTTGTCTTCTCAACCATTTCTTAGCTTCAAAGTCCCATATCTCGCGAACGGTTTGACCAAACCCAAAAATTCCTGCTGCGTCTGAAAGTAGAAACTCGCCCGATTATAACGATATGCGTATTTTTTCCCTAGGCCATTCTGGTTAAGCGTTTGGAGCAGCAGAAGTGCGAAAAATTTTTTGCCTTCTCAACCATTTCTTGGCTTCAAACTCCCATATCTCGCGAACGGATTGACCTAACCCAAAAATTCCTATTGCATCTGAAAGTAGAAACTCGCTCGATTACAACGGTATGTGTATTTTTTCCCTAGGCCATTCTGGTTAAGCCTTTGGAGCAGCAGAATTGCGAAAAATTTTTTGCCTTCTCAACCATTTCCTGTCTTCAAACTCCCATATCTCGCGAACGGATTGACCTAACCCAAAAATTCCTGTTGCATCTGAAAGTGGAAACTCGCCCGATTACAACGGTATGTGTATTTTTTCCATAGGCCATTCTGGTTAAGCGTTTGTAGCAGCATAATTGCGAAAAATTTTTTGGCTTCTCAACCATTTCTTGGCTTCAAACTCCCATATCTCGCGAACGGATTAACCTAACCCAAAAATTCCTATTGCATCTGAAAGTAGAAACTCGCTCGATTACAACGGTATGTGTATTTTTTCCATAGGCCATTCTGGTTAAGCGTTTGCAGCAGCAGAATTGCGAAAAATTTGTTGTCTTCTCAACCATTTCTTAGCTTCAAACTACCAAATCTCGCGAACGGATTGACGTAACCCAAAAATTCCTATTGCATCTGAAAGTAGAAACTCGCCCGATTACAACGGTACGTGTATTTTTCCCTTAGGCCATACAGGTTACGCGATTGGAGCAGCAGAAGTGCGAAAAATTTATTGTCTTCTCAACCATTTCTTCGCTTCAAACTCCCAAATCTCGCGCACGGATTGACGTAACCCAAAAATTCCTATTGCATCTGAAAGTAGAAACTCGCCCGACTACAACGGTATGTGTATTTTTTCCACAGGCCATTCTGGTTAAGCGTTTGGAGCAGCAGAATTGCGAAAAATTTTTTGCCTTCTCAACCATTTCTTGGCTTCAAACTCCCATATCTCGCGAACGGATTGACCTAACCCAAAAATTCCAATTGCATCTGAAAGTAGAAACTCGCTCGATTACAACGGTATGTGTATTTTTTCCATAGGCCATTCTGGTTAAGCGTTTGCAGCAGCATAATTGCGAAAAATTTTTTGCCTTCTCAAACATTTCTTGTCTTCAAACTCCCATATCTCGCGGACGGATTGACCTAACCCAAAAATTCCTATTGCATCTGAAAGTAGAAACTCACCCGATTACAACGATATGCGTATTTTTCCCCTAAGCCATTCTGGTTAAGCGTTTGGAGCAGCAGAATTGCGAAAAATCTTTTGCCTTCTCAACCATTTCTTGGCTTCAAACTCCCATATCTCGCGAACGGATTGACCTAACCCAAAAATTCCTATTGCATCTGAAAGTAGAAACTCGCCCGATTACAGCGGTATGTGTATTTTTTCCCTAGGCAATTCTGGTTAAGGGTTTGGAGCAGCAGAATTGCGAAAAATTTTTTGCCTTCTCAACCATTTCTTGGCTTCAAACTCCCATATCTCGCGAACGGATTGACCTAACCCAAAAATTCCTGTTGCATCTGAAAGTAGAAACTCGCCCGATTACAACGGTATGTGTATTTTTTCCCTAGGCCATTCTGGTTAAGCGTTTGGAGCAGCAGTAGTGCGAAAAACTTGTTGTCTTCTTTACCATTTCTTAGCTTCAAACTCCCATATCTCGCGAACGGATAGACCTAACCCAAAAATTCCTGTTATGTGTGAAAGTAGAAACTCTCCCGATTACGACGGTATATATATTTTTTCCCTAGCCCATTCTGGTTAAGCGTTTGGCGCAGCAGAATTGCGAAAAATTTGTTGTCTTCTCAACCATTTCTTAGCTTCAAAGTCCCATATCGCGCGAACGGATTGACCGAACCCAAAAATTCCTATTGCATCTGAAAGTAGAAACTCGCCCGATTACAACGATATGCGTATTTTTTCCCTAGGGCATTCTGGTTAAGCGTTTGGAGCAGCAGAATTGCGAAAAATGTTTTACCTTCTCAACCATTTCTTGGCTTCAAACTCCCGTATCTCGCGAACGGATTGACCTTACCCTAAAATTCCTATTGCATCTGAAAGTAGAAACTCGCCCGATTACAGCGGTATGTGTATTTTTTCACTAGGCAATTCTGGTTAAGCGTTTGGAGCAGCAGAATAGCGAAAAATTTTTTGCCTTCTCAACCATTTCTTGGGTTCAAACTCCCATATCTCGCGAACGGATTGACCTAACCCAAAAATTCCTGTTGCACCTGAAAGTAGAAACTCGCCGATTACAACGGTATGTGTATTTTTTCCCTAAGCCATTCTGGTTAAGCGTTCGGAGCAGCAGAAGTGCGAAAGATTTGTTGTCTTCGCAACCATTTCTTAGCTTCAAACCCCCATATCTCGCGAACCGATTGACCACACCCAAAACTTCCTGTTGCGTCTGAAAGTAGAAACTCGACCGATTACAACAGTATGTGTATTTTATCCCTAGGCCATTCTGGTTAAGCATTTGGAGCAGCAGAAGTGCGAAAAATTTGTTGCCTTCTCAACCATTTCTTAGCTTCAAACTCGCATATCTCGCGAACGGATTCACTAAACCCGAAAATTCCTCTTGCATCTGAAAGTAGAAACTCGCCCGATTACAACGGTATGTGTATTTTTTCCCTAGGCCATTCTGGTTAAGCGTTCGGAACAGCAGAATTGCGCAAAATCTGTTGCCTTCTCAACCATTTCTTACTTTCAAACTCCCATATCTCGCGAATGGATTCACCAAACCCAAAAATTCCTCTTGCATCTGAAAGTAGAAACTCTCCCGATTACAACGGTGTGTGTACTTTTTCCCTAGGCCATTCTGGTTAAGCGTTTGGAGCAGCAGAATTGCGAAAAATTTTTTGTCTTCTCAACCATTTCTTGTCTTCAAACTCCCATATATCGCGAACGGATTGACCTAACCCAAAAATTCCTGTTGCATCTGAAAGCAGAAACTCGCCCGATTACAACGGTATGTGCATTTTTTCCATAGGCCATTCTGGTTAAGCGTTTGGAGCAGTAGAATTGCGAAAAATTTTTTGTCTTCTCAACCATTTCTTGTCTTCAAACTCCAATATCTCGCGGACGGATTGACCTAACCCAAAAATTCCTATTGCGTCTGAAAGTAGAAACTCGCCCGATTACAACGGTATGTGTATTTTTTCCCTAGGCCATTCTGGTTAAGCGTTTGGAGCAGCAGAATTGCAAAAATTTTTTGCCTTCTCAACCATTTGTTGGCTTCAAACTCCCATATCTCGCGAACGGATTGACCTAACCCAAAAATTCCTGTTGCATCTGAAAGTAGAAACTCGCCCGATTACAGCGGTATGTGTATTTTTTCCCTAAGCCATTCTGGTTAAGCGTTTGGAGCAGCAGAATTGTGATAAATTTTGTGCCTTCTCTACCATTTCTTGGCTTCAAACTCCCATATCTCGCGAACGGATTGACCTAACCCAAAAATTCCTATTGCATCTGAAAGTAGAAACTCGCCCCATTACAGCGCTATGTGTATTTTTTCCCTAGGCCATTCTAGTTAAGCGTTTGGAGCAGCAGAATTGTGATAAATTTTTTGCCTTCTCTACCATTTCTTGGCTTCAAACTCCCACATCTCGCGAACGGATTGACCTAACCCAAAAATTCCTATTGCATCTGAAAGTAGAAACTCGCCCGATTTCAACGGTATGCGTATTTTTTCCCTAGGCCATTCTGGTTAAGCGTTTGGAGCAGCAGAAGTGCGAAAAATTTGTTGTCTTCTCAACCATTTCTTAGCTTCAAAGTCCCATATCTCGCGAACGGATTGACCGAACCCGAAAATTCCTGCTGCGTCTGAAAGTAGAATCTCGCCCGATTACAACGGTATGCGTATTTTTTCCCTAGGCCATTCTGGTTAAGCGTTTGGAGCAGCAGAATTGCGAAAAATTTGTTGTCTTCTCAACCATTTCTTGGCTTCAAACTCCCATATCTCGGGAACGGATTGACCTAACTCAAAAATTCCTGTTCCGTCTGAAAGTAGAAACTCGCCCGGTTACAACGGTATGTGTATTTTCTCCCTAGGCCATTCTGGTTAAGCGTTTGGAGCAGCAGAATTGCGAAAAATTTGTTGTCTTCTCAACCATTTCTTAGCTTCAAACTCCCATATCTCGCGAACGGATTGACCTAACCCAAAAATTTCTATTGCATCTGAAAGTAGAAACTCGCCCGATTACAACGGTATGTGTATTTTTTCCCTAGGCTATTCTGGTTAAGCGTTTGGAGCAGCAGAATTGTGATAAATTTTGTGCCTTCTCTACCATTTCTTGGCTTCAAACTCCCATATCTCGCGAACGGATTGACGTAACCCAAAATTTCCTATTGCATCTGAAAGTAGAAACTCGCCCGATTACAACGGTATGTGTATTTTTTCCCTTGGCCATTCTGGTTAAGCGTTTGGAGCAGCAGAATTGCGAAAAATTTTTTGCCTTCTCAACCTTTTCTTGGACTTCAAAGTCTCATATCTCGCGAACGGATTGACCTAACCCAAAAATTCCTATTGCATCTGAAAATAGAAACTCGCCCGATTACAACGGTATGTGTATTTTATCCCTAGGCCATTCTGGTTAAGCGTTTGGAGCAGCAGAATTGCGAAAAATTTTTTGCCTTCTCAACCATTTCTTGGCTTCAAACTCCCATATCTCGCGAACGGATTGACGTAACCCAAAATTTCCCATTGCATCTGAAAGTAGAAACTCGCCCGATTACAACGGTATGTGTATTTTATCCCTAGGCCATTCTGGTTAAGCGTTTGGAGCAGCAGAATTGCGAAAAATTTTTTGCCTTCTCAACCATTTCTGAGCTTCAAACTCCCATATCTCGCGAACGGATTGACGTAACCCAAAAATTCCAGTTGCATCTGAAAGTAGAAACTCGCCCGATTACAACGGTATGTGTATTTTTTCCCTAGGCCATTCTGGTTAAGCGTTCGCAGCAGCAGAATTGCGAAAAATTTTTTGCCTTCTCAACCATTTCTTGTCTTCAAACTCCCATATCTCGCGAACGGATTGACCTAACCCAAAAATTCCTATTGCATCTGAAAATAGAAACTCGCCCGATTACAACGGTATGTGTATTTTATCCCTAGGCCATTCTGGTTAAGCGTTTGGAGCAGCAGAAGTGCGAAAAATTTGTTACATTCTCAACCATTTCTTAGCTTCAAACTCCATATCTCGCGAACGGATTGACGTAACCCAAAAATTCCAGTTGCGTCTGAAAGTAGAAACTCGCCCGGTTACAACGGTATGTGTATTTTTTCCCTAGGCCATTCTGGTTAAGCGTTTGGAGCAGCAGAAGTGCGAAAAATTTGTTGCATTCTCAACCATTTCTTAGCTTCAAACTCCCATATCTCGCGAACGGATTGACGTAACCCAAAAATTCCAGTTGCGTCTGAAAGTAGAAACTCGCCCGATTACAACGGTATGTGTATTTTTTCCCTAGGCCATTCTGGTTAAGCGTTTGGAGCAGCAGAATTGCGAAAAATTTGTTGTCTTCTCAACCATTTCTTAGCTTCAAACTCCCATATCTCGCGAACGGATTGACCTAACCCAAAAATTTCTATTGCATCTGAAAGTAGAAACTCGCCCGATTACAACGGTATGTGTATTTTTTCCCTAGGCTATTCTGGTTAAGCGTTTGGAGCAGCAGAATTGTGATAAATTTTGTGCCTTCTCTACCATTTCTTGGCTTCAAACTCCCATATCTCGCGAACGGATTGACGTAACCCAAAATTTCCTATTGCATCTGAAAGTAGAAACTCGCCCGATTACAACGGTATGTGTATTTTTTCCCTTGGCCATTCTGGTTAAGCGTTTGGAGCAGCAGAATTGCGAAAAATTTTTTGCCTTCTCAACCTTTTCTTGGACTTCAAAGTCTCATATCTCGCGAACGGATTGACCTAACCCAAAAATTCCTATTGCATCTGAAAATAGAAACTCGCCCGATTACAACGGTATGTGTATTTTATCCCTAGGCCATTCTGGTTAAGCGTTTGGAGCAGCAGAATTGCGAAAAATTTTTTGCCTTCTCAACCATTTCTTGGCTTCAAACTCCCATATCTCGCGAACGGATTGACGTAACCCAAAATTTCCCATTGCATCTGAAAGTAGAAACTCGCCCGATTACAACGGTATGTGTATTTTATCCCTAGGCCATTCTGGTTAAGCGTTTGGAGCAGCAGAATTGCGAAAAATTTTTTGCCTTCTCAACCATTTCTGAGCTTCAAACTCCCATATCTCGCGAACGGATTGACGTAACCCAAAAATTCCAGTTGCATCTGAAAGTAGAAACTCGCCCGATTACAACGGTATGTGTATTTTTTCCCTAGGCCATTCTGGTTAAGCGTTCGCAGCAGCAGAATTGCGAAAAATTTTTTGCCTTCTCAACCATTTCTTGTCTTCAAACTCCCATATCTCGCGAACGGATTGACCTAACCCAAAAATTCCTATTGCATCTGAAAATAGAAACTCGCCCGATTACAACGGTATGTGTATTTTATCCCTAGGCCATTCTGGTTAAGCGTTTGGAGCAGCAGAAGTGCGAAAAATTTGTTACATTCTCAACCATTTCTTAGCTTCAAACTCCCATATCTCGCGAACGGATTGACGTAACCCAAAAATTCCAGTTGCGTCTGAAAGTAGAAACTCGCCCGGTTACAACGGTATGTGTATTTTTTCCCTAGGCCATTCTGGTTAAGCGTTTGGAGCAGCAGAAGTGCGAAAAATTTGTTGCATTCTCAACCATTTCTTAGCTTCAAACTCCCATATCTCGCGAACGGATTGACGTAACCCAAAAATTCCAGTTGCGTCTGAAAGTAGAAACTCGCCCGATTACAACGGTATGTGTATTTTTTCCCTAGGCCATTCTGGATAAGCGTTTGGAGCAGCAGAATTGCGAAAAATTTTTTGCCTTCTCAACCATTTCTTGTCTTCAAACTCCCATATCTCGCGAACGGATTGACCTAACCCAAAAATTCCTATTGCATCTGAAAGTAGAAACTCGCCCGATTACAGCGGTATTTGTATTTTTTCCCTAGGCCGTTCTGGTTAAGCGTTTGGAGCAGCAGATGTGCGAAAAATTTGTTGTCTTCTCAACCATTTCTTAGCTTCAAACTCCCATATCTCGCGAACGGATTGACGTAACCCAAAATTTCCTATTGCATCTGAAAGTAGAAACTCGCCCGATTACAACGGTATGTGTATTTTTTCCCTTGGCCATTCTGGTTAAGCGTTTGGAGCAGCAGAATTGCGAAAAATTTGTTGTCTTCTCAACCATTTCTTAGCTTCAAACTCCCATATCTCACGAACGGATTGACCTAACCCAAAAATTTCTATTGCATCTGAAAGTAGAAACTCGCCCGATTACAACGGTATGTGTATTTTTTCCCTAGGCCATTCTGGTTAAGCGTTTGGAGCAGCAGAATTGTGATAAATTTTGTGCCTCCTCTACCATTTCTTGGCTTCCAACTCCCATATCTCGCGAACGGATTGACGTAACCCAAAATTTCCTATTGCATCTGAAAGTAGAAACTCGCCCGATTACAACGGTATGTGTATTTTTTCCCTTGGCCATTCTGGTTAAGCGTTTGGAGCAGCAGAATTGCGAAAAA